>NC_029787.2:102577031-102597160 GCF_000816755.2 Arachis ipaensis | reverse complement strand
AACAAATGCCTGCATATATCAAGTATATGAAGGAGCTGCTTCCTAGGAAAAGCTCACTCAAGGGAGGCCAGACTATAGTGATGAACAAGGGGTGTAGTGCCCTTATTCAACCACAGTTGCCTACGAAAAGAAAAGATCCAGGGAGTTTTCATGTCCCCTGTGCCATAGGGGAAACAATGTTTGATAGAGCACTCTGCGATTTGGGAGCAAGCATCAACTTAATGCCCTTATCCCTGGTGAAGAGGCTGTAGATCAATGAGATATTACCCACAGATGTAGTCATCAGGCTGGCTGACAAAACTCAAAAACAAGCAATAGGGGTGGTGAAAAATGTGTTGTTAAAGGTTGGGAAATACTTTCTTCCCACAGACTTTGTCATCTTGGACATGTGATGATTGGATTTTTGACGGTTTAGAATTCACAATTGAAATCTCGTTGTATGCTAATTCTTAGGCTAAATGTGACAAAAGGTTATCAAAATGTTCTAAATTCAAGGCAAAACAAACCGTCAAATTGGGGTTTGTCAACATGGAAGAGAGTCACACGCACCCAATCATATTGGGAAGACCATTCCTAGCTACAGCCAGAGCACTCATAGATGTGGAGTGAGGGGAGCTAATATTGAGGATCCATGATGAACAACTCAGTTTTAATGTCTTCAAACTCTCACAAGAAGCATACCAAGAAAACAAAGAACCAAGCAAAGATCATAATGAGATGCTGACAGAGGAAGCAAGCACTGAAGCACAACCAGCCCATCTGGAAAAGCCCTTGGTTGATGAACAAGGAAATAAACAGTTGTCACAACTCAAGAAAAAGTTGGAGGAACCTAAACCACCAGAGACATGTGAAGACAACAACAAAATTTCCTTAGAAGAAGAAGTCACCAAGAGCAAGGCAACATCAAAAGGGACAAAGAAGAAGGTACCAAGGGGGTGGAGGAATAAGAAGATCCCTACGGAAGACTTCTCTCCAGGAGATAAAGTGATCTCAGCTTACTTCCCAGATATCCCCCCTAATCTCCCCACTGTACCATCTCAGTTACCTAAGGTCTTTACTATCAACAGAGTTCTCTCCTTGGAACATGTAGAGATCATTGATACAACCAATGGATATAAGTCCAAGGCAAGAGGGGAGGACTTGAAGCATTATCAACCTCCCTGATGAAGGAGAAACGTCAAGCTAGTGATGCTAAAGAAGCGCTTCATGGGAGGCAACCCATGTTTTATGAGCTTTTACTAGTGAATAAGTCAATATTCATGAATTCCAACCCAAACTTGACAAACACTTGGTGAAATCCTTATATTGCAGTATACAGTGAAGAACAAGTTTGGTGTTCAAAGCGTGCCAAGAAAGCATGAATGCAACTGAGAGCATGCTAATCTTGGAGCTTTGAACAGAACTTTTCATCACAGTGCTCCAAACTAAGTTTAGTGTCACCCCATGGTGCCACCAATGTGCATATAAGGATACACAGTTAGTTAGTTAGTTGGAGTTCATGAATAAACAAAATCTTTTCTTATTTTTATTATTCTAGCCATAAAGTTTAAATTTTAAATTTTTTTTATGATGTTAATTCTCCCTTTTCTTCTTTTATCTTTTTAGAAAAAAGAGAGGAACATTGAAGGAGATTGATTAGACAACTAAATGAGAAGGGTTCGGCCACTTCATGAGGAGAAACTACACACTTGTTCTAAAAAGGGAAGGCATTGGAAAATGTTGCCATGCAACATTGAAAAGAATGGGACCCTTGAAGACCGAGCAATCTCCATCATAAAGTGATGATCCTTTTCCTTTCTCCATGCACAACCCCAACCGTCCATCAAACAACCACTCCATCAATCCACACCCTCCATTCACTCACAACCTCTCTATATAAGTGATCCTTGTTCCGTACCCCACTCTGCACACCTCTCCATTTCGGATTCTCCTTCACTCCCTTCATTGCGCTCAACCCTAAACAACCAAAAGTCTCCACACCATTACCAACTTCACACATTAACCCTCATTCATGGCATCTTCGGGCTCTAAAAGAAGGAAAGGAAAGGAACCTATGGAGCAACACCCGTATGATGAAAAGAGATTTAGAAGCTTGCACCATGCATTACAATACGGGTGGATGGTGGATAAGGAGATCATTTATGAGCTGGGATTTCAAGTTAGGAAAACTGAGTGTCCCGAAATCACAAAGAAGGTAGAAAAGAGAAGATGGGAGCTCCTCACTGATCCGGTCATTAAGGTGAATACAAATCTTATAAGAGAGTTTTATACAAATGCGGTTCGATATGATAAGGCAGATGAGTCATATACAAGCTTTGTGAGAGGAAAAATTGTGGATTTTGGTCCCATGAGTGTCATGAAGGCATTAAAATTGCGGTCCATACCATTTGAAGAAGAGAGTTATCATTCAAGAATGGACCACAACCCTAATCATGACCAGATTGTGCAAGACATTTGTGTACTAGGAGCTAACTGGGAAAGATATGCAGATAGGAGACCAAGGTTCATCAAGAGAGCAGATCTCACTCCGGAAGCAAAGAGGTGGTTCGAAATTGTAAGGAGGTCCATCCTCCCAGCAGCGAACAACTCGGAGGTGAATCTCAAGAGAGCCACACTGGTACACTGTATACTCAAAGGAGGAGAGATCAAGGTTCATGAACTCATAGCAGAAGGCATTAGAAAAATGGCAGAGAAAAGCGACTCGAGAGGAACGTTAGGTTACCCCAGCACTATTTACCGACTGTGCAAGAAAGCTGGGGTGGTGTTTGAAGATGAAGACTCCGTGTGGATAAAAGAGGGCATTCTAATAACCGTTCGACGAATGCATGCTACCGCATCCCCCCTGCCTCAACGAAAGCAAAGGAAGAGGACAGCCCCTCAAGTAGTGGAAGGACAAGTCTTAGAGGGGCAAGAACCAGCCACCTTGGATATGCACGAATTGCAGGAAGCCATTGATGGGCTATCTCGACAATATTTGGAAAGCCAAGAAGCACAGAGAGAGCTTCAACTACAGATGATGGGGCAGCAAGAGGAGTCACTCTCAAGATGGATGACTCAACAAAGGGAGTGGCAAAAGCAAATGATGGATCAGCAACTGAGTCAAGGGCAACAATAAAGTGAAACATTCCACAGGATGGAACAAAGGCAAAATGAGCAACAAGAATCCATCCAGAGGCTAATCAACATCCAAGCACATCAAGGCGCACATATACATGAGATGCATCGAAGACAGATAGAACAGGCAGAACTATTGGACGAGCAAAGGGCATTCGCAGAAGGAGTTTACCTGAGCGAGACTGGGCATCATATAAATACTCAAGCCAGGCTCGGTTACTTGGTAGGACAGCTGCCTATATTGCATCCAGGAATCACAAGGTATGAAGAAATGAGGGATGAATTAGCACGAGACGAAAGACAAAAAGTGGAAGAGAGTCATGAATTAGTGAGGAAGGCACTTGAGGATTGGAAGCAAGCAAGATTGGCATGGATGTGAGGGAATGCAAGAGGACACAAAGAAGACAAACAAGGAGGAAAGCATGGGCATCCACAAGAGTAAAAGGTGGAGATGTTCCTTCTTTGGTCCATCTTTTTCTATGCTTTGAATAAGGAAGATCTTGTATGAAATAGAACTTGCTTCCATGTTATGTTTAAACCTTTTTAAATTCTGTCTTTTAAGTTTTTGTGTTGAAAAGGTCTATGTTTGCTGGTCTTTATTTCATTGTTCCCTTACTTTGCATACTTGTATGTTTGTCCCTTTAAATCAAATGAAAAGAGAATGAGTGTTTATAAAGACCAGAGAGGAGTTCATACTATGGAGTAAGTTCATGAGTTTATGGTATAGTCATAAGTTAGCTAAGTTGGTTCAACCACAAGGTGGGAGGACAACTATCTGTCATGAATATTATGCTTTGAACACACCCCACGAGAATAGCTAAATAAGAATATCCTAATAAGAAAAAGGGAAAAGAACAATAAAGGTTGAAAAATAAAAGAAAAAGAGTAAGCAATAAGGCTAGGCACCAATGGTTTTAATCTTGAGGCATGTATCTGTGGTGCTCCTGTATGAGGGATCTACTTGGATGAATAAGCTCTTAGGGGTGCCTTATCACTTGGTAACTTGGGTTAACTAACTCAGGATTATCAGCTGAAAGTCCACTGCACTTTACATGATTTCATAAGGATTTTGCATGAATTTAAGGACAAATTGGATGTTGCATTTCCCATGACTTGGACTAGAACTTTGATGCACTTTATTGCTTGATTTCAGGACAAAGGAAGCAAAGAAGAACCACATTAGTGGCAACGTTAGTTACACTAACGTTAACATTAACGTGGAATGGGAGTAACTTGCAAAGTTAATGAGAAAAGTAATTGCCAATAACGCTCTCAAAGCCATCATTGCCCACGTTAAGAGTCACGTTAACTAAGTTAACGTGAACTCTAACGTGGAAGAAAGAAAACGGAGCCAACGTTAGTGACACTTAACATTATCACTAACGTTGGACCAAGCTCATAAGTGACCACGTTAGTTGCCACGTTAACTTAGTTAACGTGGTCTCTAACGTTAAGAAGTAAAAGGGAAGCCAACATTAGTGACATTCAACTTTGTCACTAACGTTGGCCAAGTCACAATAAGCCACGTTAACTTTCACGTTAACCTAGTTAACGTGGAAGCTAACGTGAGGAGACAAAGTGGTCGACAACGTTAGTGACACCAAACATTGTCACTAACGTTGGAAGGAACCCACACAAGCACCAATAAGCCACGTTAACTCCCACGTTAACTTAGTTAACGTGAAGAAGGGAGGTGATCGCCAACGTTAGTGACACCAAACATTGTCACTAACGTTAGAATTAGCCTACATAAGCCACTATGAGCCACGTTAACTCCCACGTTAACTTAGTTAACGAGGAAGCTAACGTGGATAAGGGAATGATGAGCTAACGTTAGTGACACTCAACTTTGTCACTAACGTTGGAGATGGCTAGCATGGCCACGTTAGAAGCCACATTAACCTAGTTAACGTGGATTCTAACGTGAGAAATAGGGACACATTGGAACATTAGTGACAATGGTAAGTGTCACTAATGTTCTCGAAGGTTGGCAAGCCTACATTAAAAGAGCCACGTTAACTAAGTTTAACGTGGACTCTAACGTAGGGAAGGGGGAGACTTCTCAACGTTATTGGGAAAGGCAAGTCCCAATAACGTGTGCGAAGGACAAAGAGGCAACGTTAGTGGCAATGTTTGTGCCACTAACGTTGAAGATAACGTGGCTCTTACTTGGGTGAGGAACGTTAGTGAAAAAGGTGATTGTCACTAATGTTCTCGGACCCATATTTTCACTGAACGTTAACACTATCCTGAGCTAAAGTCTCTGCCCACTTCACACTTTTTCTCTGCAAGTAAAGCCAAGCCCAATGAAGAAGAGAACTGCTTCAAACTCAAGATCCAAAGGCCCATACCCAAGACTTGAAGAGCCAACTAGAAGAACAGAAGAGTAGTATATATAGGAGTAGCTTTGAATTAAATTGAGGGTTGGAAATTATAGGGAGCCTCTGGGCATAGAACTACTCTCTGTATTTTACTTTCTCTGCACTTCTAGTTTCATCATGTATTCTCCATCTTTGTTTTTATTTTCCAGAACTATGAACAACTAAACCCCTTTCATTAGGTTAGGGAGCTCTGTTGTAATTTGATGGATCAATACTAGTTTTCATTATTCTTCTTCTATCTTTTCTCTTGATTTTACTTGAAAGCTTTCGATCTTCATCCAATTGGGTAGTTATCTTGGAAAAGAAGCTATTCATACTTGGATCTCTTCTGAACCTTGAAAGAGGAATGAAGAGATCATGCTAGAAATGCTTTCTCATGCTGGACCAAATTGGGTTTGGATGGATATGTGACTATAATCCTCTCAACACTTGATTTGGGAAATGCATGTGGTATAATCAGTGACCATACTTCATCTCTTCTCATGAGCAATTGACCAAGGAATTGGCTATTGATCAAGATTTGAGAGATTGAATTACAAGAAATTGTAATTCGATCACTTAAGATTGCCAAGGAGATCAATGAGTACATTGATTGAGGAAGAGATGAAAATGAAATTGATCCGGAGAATGCAACATCTCTTGAGCCCAATGAACTCCCCATTCCTGATCTTACCCATTCTCTTTAATTTCAGTCATTTACTTTCATGAGCAATTTCCCCATTCCCATTTAAGATTCTGCAATTTACTTTCCGTCATTTACATTCAGCTTTTTATTTCTAGCATTTACTTTTCTGTTATTTACTTTCCCGCCATTTAATTTCTGCAATTCTCAACTCAAATTCTGATTCGCTCAACTAGAACATTCCTCTAATTAAAGTTGCTTGATCAATCAATCCCTGTGGGATTCGACCTCACTCTATTGTGAGTTTTTACTTGACGACAAATTCGGTACACTTGCCGAAGGAAATTTGTTATGAGACAAGTTTTTCGTGCATCAGTCACCTGTCATCAATCAACAAATGCATCAAAGCTATGCTAAAATTATGAGACTTCTTCTCATCCTTGACATATAAGCAATTATAGCACAAAACCTCATGAAAATGCATCAATTTACTCATGGTTGATTGAATCCAAATACACATGAATTTCTACCCAAATGGCTTACTTGTAACTCAAAAAAGTGTATAAAATCTATAAAACAAGTGAAAAATTGCTTGAAAAACTAGCATAAGATGACTTGTCATCACAACACCAAACTTAAACCTTGCTTGTCCCCAAGCAAGCATCAAACATAAGAGGGAATGAAATGAAACAGAGAAGTATGCATATCCTTATTGAGCATATAGTTGAACTTGGTTCATGGGGTTTTTATGCAGACAATGGTGACTCATTTATTGCTTGCTGTTACATAGGAGATGCTTCCTCAAAGGATCACTAAGTTTGCTGCTATAAGGCTTTACTTTTTCTTGTTCCCTTGCTAACTTTTCCTTCTCTGTTTTGCTCAGAGAGCTTATTGTTCTTTGAAGGCTTGGTGGCAAATGTTGTAGCAGCCTTTGGCTTAATTTTGCTCAACATTTCTTCACCACAGACACATGGCTCACCCTTTTCTTCCTAGGATCATTGATGCCCAGCATCTCTTTGGATAACTAAGTGTTTTGTAGCTAGGTTGCTCTTTATTGTGGACTTTCAGTTGGCAATCCCAAATCAGTTGATCTAAGTGGCCAAGTTTTGAAATACTCCTTAGAACTTACTTGTCCAAGCATATCCTAGCACAAAAACACCACAGTCATGTGTCCTAGGGTCCAAGCTATTGGTGCCTAGCCTTATTATTTGCTTTCTTTGCCATTCTTGGCTTTTTCTTTTTCTTTTTTTTTTGTTTTATTTCATTCTCAAGGAATCTTTAATGATACAAGCATTTATAACAGCAAACTAGTTCCTTCTTCAAAGAACATATCATTATGCAGCATTTATTTTATGAGCCATGCATTAAATCAACAAATACCACCACTAACTTTCATTCTAACTTATGCAACATTGGATATTTACTTCCTAATTCAAACATTTCTCTTTTACTCAAGTATATGGGAAACAAAACAAAACTCAAGCTAAGTAATGGGCAACAAGCATTATGCAGATCAACATTCTTGACAAACAATTCTACTTGCAACCAACTGAATACTTTAGTAAGACATACAAGAATTCCCAATTAAAAGTACTTCTTCAACAACAAGGATTAAGTGTAGACACAACCTTTCGGGTTGTAGCTTTTCATTCTTCCTCCTGTTGTATCCCTTTTGAGTCATAATGCAGACTGTCTCCAAATGTTGGCTTCTTTCCTGCATAATTCTCAAAAGTGGCTTGCTTCTCAAGCCCTTAAGTAGATGGTTAATATGCATGAATTTAAGACGGCTTTCAAACTTATTTTGGTGTGGGAACACCAAACTTAATTCCTTGCCAATGCCTCTGATGCAACAGGTTAACCATATGTGAAATCCTTTTATCTTTGCTAAAGGCAATAAAAACTAAAACTAAAAAGTAAACAATTGGTTAATTGGTTTATCTGATTGCTCGGAGCTAGCAGCCATGTATGCAGAAGGTGAGAATGTTCTTTTAAATGAGATTTTGGTGGAACACCAAACTTAAAATCCTTCATTCTCTCTTAATTTATTTTGGTGTGCAACACCAAACTTAGCTCCTTGCAATATAGATAAGTCTAATTAACCCATTTATTGAAATAGCTATGAAAAGTGAACTACCTCAGGTTGGATTGCCTCCCAACAAGTGCTTCTTTATTGTCACTAGCTTGACATCTCATCCTTTGATCATGGGGGTTGAAAATCATAGTGCCTTAGCTTTTCTCCTCTTACTGTGAACTTCCTTCCGGTTTCATCTTTGATGATCTCTAGGTGTTCAAGTGAAAGGATCCGGTTCACAATATAGTACTCTAATAATTGTGGACACACCTTCATTGGTTGGGTGTTTATTATCAATTTATCCCCTAGTGAGAAGCCTTCAGTGGGGATTTTCTTGTTTCTCCACCCTTTTGGCCTCTTCTTCTTTTTTTTCTCAGAAGATAATTCATGCTTTAGTGGTTCTTTATCTGGGGTGTTGAGGTTTTCATCTGGGGGTTTTGGATATAGTTCCTCCTTGATTTCTTTGGTCTGTTACACTATCTCTACTTATTTCAAGCATGGATTTGGAAGTCTTGGAGTTAACTCATTGAATGTCTCCTTCAAGCTTTGATCCCTGGCCTTGCCCTTCATACAATCTTCTTCTTGAGTGGGCTCATACAAGGTTTTAAAAACATGGAATGCTAGGTGCTCATCATGCACTCTCAGCAACAATTCTTCTTTTTCAACATCTATCAGTGCTTTGCTCGTAGCATGGAAAGGCCTCCCCAGGATGATGGGGGTGTTAGGGTCTTCCTCCATATCTAGGATGACAAAATCAGTTGGAAGAAGGAATTTTTCCACTTTTACCAGCACATTCTCTACAACGCCAAGTGCTTGCTGAATGGATTTGTCAGCCATTCGAAGAACTATTTGTGTGGACTTTAGCTCAGAAATTTGAAGTTTCCTCATTAGAGACAAAGGCATCAAGTTTATGCTTGCACCGAGGTCACAGAATGACTTCTCAATTGTTATGTTTCCTATGGTACAAGGTATGTAAAAACTCCCAGGATCATCTTTCTTCTCTGGCAACTCTCTTTGGAGGATAGCACTACATTCCTTTGTCATCTCAACAATCTGTCCTTCCTTCAAGGATCTTTTCTTTGTGAGTACTTCTTTCATAAATTTGGCATATAATGGCATCTGTTCAAGTGCTTCTAAGAAAGGAATATTGATGCTGAGAGTCTTGAATATATCCAGGAATTTTGAGTATTGCTTATCCTCATTTTCTCTCCGAAACCTTTGAGAGTATGGGAGTTTGGGGACATATGACTTCACCCCTTCCTTCTTCTCTTGTAGCTGTGGCTCAAGGATGTTTTTGTCTCTCTTTGAGCTTTTTGCCTTCTTGGTCTTTCTATCCTCTTCACTTTTCTCTTCTGTCTCTTCTTGTGAAACTTCTCTGTTGTGTTCTTCTTGATTGATGGCTTCCTTCTCCCTAGTCTCCTCACTTTCCACTATGATTGCTTTGCACTCCTCCCACTTTGTAGCTTTTCTTTTGTCTCTTTTAGTGACATTGGGGAAGGTAATTGCTCTCTTCTCACCCATTTCTGAAATTTGCTTAGCCATTTACTCCATATGCCTCTCAAGGTTTTTGATTGACGCTTCTTGATTTTTGCTTGTCATCTCTTGATTTTTCATGAGTTTCTCCATCATCATCTCCAGACTACTTTGAGAGTCTGGATTTGGTTGTGGTTGTGTAAAATGAGATGGTTGTTGCTGGAAATTGTTTGAACCGTTTGCGAGGGTATTTTGTGGGTGGAATGTGGATGTGGATAAGTTATTCCGGTGATTTTGTGAGTCGTTATGGGGTTGGTGATATGTGTTTTGTGAATTTTTGAATTGGTTAGTATTATTGGATGAATGGTTATGGTTGTTTGTGTTGCTGAGGCTACCAGAGTTGAAGTCCCGTTGTCCTTGATTCTGATGCTCACCCCACCTTGAATTAGAATGAGTCTTCCAGGGTGTCTTGTGTGCATCACCATGAAAATTGTGTTGAAATGAACTTGAAGTGTTATTCATGCATTGCACCTGCTCAGGGCTCTGTTGCTCATAATTGAATGTCCCAAAACTTTCTTCAGATTACTTCCACCCATGTGAGGTTTGAGATTGGCTTTGTGTATTTACTGCAGCGATTTGCAGTCCATCAATTTTCTTAGCCATCTGCTCAAATTGTTGCTGAATTTGTTTATGCATCACTTTGAAGATGGTATCCACACCTTCCAGCTCCAATACACCTCTTCTCTGGGCTGGTTGGTATTGTCTTTGATGAGCAAAGAAGTATTGATTGTTTGCCACCATCTCTATGAGGTTTTAGGCTTCCTCTGCTGTCTTCATTAGCTGCAATGAGCCTCCTACTGAATGATCTAATACTTCCTGAGCTTTCTGGGTCAACCCGTCATAGAAGTTTTGGAGTCTATCCCACTCACTAAACATTTCTGGGAGACACTTCCTGATTAAGGCCTTGTATCTCTCACAGGCATCATACAGTGATTCTACATCCATCTATGTGAAAGTTTGCACCTCAGTCTTAAGCTTGATGATCCTTTGAGGTGGGTAGAACTTAACCAAGAATTTATTTACTAGATCCTCCCAGCTAGTGATGCTACCTTGTGGAAAGGTTTCAAGCCATTGAGCAGCTTTATCCCTCAATAAGAATGGGAACAGCAGCAATTTATATGTTTCTGGATGCACACCATTGGACTTTACTGTATCACAAATTCTCAAGAAGGTGGAGAGATGCTAGTTTGGATCTTCTATTAGACTTCCTCCGTATGAGCAATTATTTTGCACCAATGTGGTAAGTTGGGGCTTCAATTAAAAGTTATTTGCATCGACATTTGGGGTAAGGATGCTACTCCCACAATGCCTTGGATTAGCAAATGTATATGAAGCCAATACTCTCCTTTGGGACTGACCATTGTCGTTGGCCACTCCCACTTGTGGATTTGTTAGATTTTCCTCCATTTCTTGGTTCTCTTCTCAACCTCCAAAGTGTTTCAGGATCAAAAGGTGTGGATTCATCGCTTCTTCCTCCTGACAATAACACAGAACCAGGAACCAGAATTAAGCACTCCATTGCTATGGTGAAGTTAGTGTTAGCTTAAGCAAAAATTCAAATAGTTAGTATGCTTAGTAAAAGGAAAAAGGAAAAGTGCTTAATCTAGACCACCACCTTACTTAATCAATGTCAATCTAATCAATCCCCGGCAACGGCGCCAAAAACTTGATGTGTGGAAAATGATCCAACACAAAACTCACCGGCAAGTGTACCGGGTCGCATCAAGTAATAATAACTCACGTAAGTGAGGTCGATCCCACAGAGATTGAAGGATTGAGCAATTTTAGTTAGGTGGTTGATTTAGTCAAGCGAACAAGAGTTGATTTGAGTGATTTGTATCCAACAGAAGCTAAATTGCAAGAAATTTAAAGGGAGAGGGATAATTGACAAGAATTTAAAGTGCAGAAAAATTAAAAGAGCCGAATCTTAAAGTGCAAGTAATATAAATTGTAGAAACTTAAATTGCAAGAAATGTAAATGACTGAAGCTTAAAGTGCAAGAAATATAAATGACTCGAATAACAAAAGAATTTGGGAGTTGGAATTGCAGAAATTAAACAAGAGAAAGTAAAATGGCATTAAATAGAGAAGTAAAGGATGAATTAAATTGCAACAGATCTAAACAAGAGAAGAATAATTGCTTGAGAAGACAAACAGAAAGTGAAATGTATCTTAATTGCAATAACTAAAAGAAAGTTGAAGAACTTAGGGGTGGAGGAGACTAGAAAACAAGTCTAGATCTCAAGTCCTTCCTTGATCCAACCAAGAACAATTGCAAAAAGAAGTAGAAGAGTAAATTGCAAGAGACGTAGAAGATGAAAGCAGTAAATGGAATTTGGATTCAAATCTCAGTTTCTAGAATTATACAGAAAAAATATAAACAAAAAGATCTCAAGGTGAGATTGAAATAGAATTTCTTCAATTCTCCACTTAAGATTCAAATAAAGTTTTGCAGAAAAGAAAACCAGAAATCCCAGAGGAAGAGAACTCAATTCTCCTCCCAATTCTCTAAGATCCAAAATCAAAGTAAAAACTCTCAAAATTACAAGTGAAAATGCTAAAAGAAGAAAAAGGTCAAAGTAAAAGTCCCTTCTAAATCAAACTAGCTTCTATTTATACACTTCCTTCTAATGATCATTAAGCCTTGAATTTGGGCCCTTGGCCTTGATGGAATTGGATTGAAGATAGCCTCTGTTGATTGCCCTTGGTCTTGAGAAGAAACCCATTTGCATACTGGACTTTGGGATCATTCACGTTTGAGTCAACGTTTGAGGCAAACGTTGACTCAAACGTCTTGTATTAGCTTTATGCAGAATGGAGTTTTTCTATCACTCACGTTTGAGTTCACGTTTGAGGTCAAACGTGAGCTCAAAAGTGCTCCCTCCAAGCTAATTTTGCGGCCAACGTTTGACCTCACGTTTGAGGCAAACGTTGGCGCAAACATTAAGTCCTCCTGGGTGTGTTATTGAGCCAATGTTTGACCTCAAGTTTGAGGCAAACGTTGGCGCAAACGTTGGCTTCTCCTGGGTGTATTTTTGAGCCAACGTTTTACCTCAAGTTTGAGGCAAATGTTGGCACAAACATTGGCTTCTCCTGGGTTATTTTTGAGCCAACGTTTGACCTCAAGTTTAAAGCAAACGTTGGCGCAAACGTTGGCTTCTCCTGGGTGTATTTTTGAGCCAACGTTTGACCTCAAACTTGAGGCAAACGTTGGGGTAAACGTTGGCTTCTCCTAGATTCTTCTTAAGCCAACGTTTGACCTCATGTTTGAGGCAAACATTGGCACAAATGTGAGCTCTTCCCATGGTGGCTTTGCTGCCTTCATTTCTATTGCTGCCATCCCCTTTCTTCAACCTTCCTCCAAGCCTTTTGGTCACCTGTCATCAATCAACAAATGCATCAAAGCTATGCTAAAATCATGAGACTTCTTCTCATCCTTGACATATAAGCAATTATAGCACAAAACCTCATGAAAATGCATCAATTTACTCATGGTTGATTGAATCCAAATACACATGAATTTCTACCCAAATGGCTTACTTGTAACTCAAAAAAGTGTATAAAATCTATAAAACAAGTGAAAAATTGCTTGAAAAACTAGCATAAGATGACTTGTCATCAAGGATCGATAAAAACATTCAATTGACCACAAAATACATCATAAAATAGGGGTTTATCAAGCCCCAAAAAGATAAATCTTCGCTTCCAAGAAAGCAAATCCAGCACGCTCAGCGAGGCACGTCACGTCCTGTATCTGAAAAGCAACAACATGTATGGAATGAGAACTGGAGATTCTCAATATGGTAAAGGTGCTACATACATAAGATATAAGGTCCCAAAAAAGCTAGAGGCAATCCTAGAATGCCAACACTCAGATTATAACACTTAAAGAACTAAAAAAAATCATAAATAAGGGTGGTTTTCTAAGGATTCCTAAACTTAACCAAATACTTTAACCTAACCCTCCATCATCCAATTTCCTCCAAAACCTCCAACCCCGAGGGAACCTCACAGACAAGCAAGAAGACAATAACAAACACAATTAGGATACAAGTAATGCAGATAGCAGGTAAGACAATTAAGCATATTAAAGTCACATAAGCACTCCCAATTAGAGCATAAGCAAGCAATTCAAACATATGCATATGATGCATACCTATCCTATGGCTGATGAGTCTCATCTGTCGGTTATCAAGCCAACCCGACAAGTCCGGCTGCTAAACCCTGGACTGTCCCTCGACGCGCATCCCCAAGAGTCTATGCATAGCTTTTTCTCATATATAAATCTTGCTCATTGGGGGATATCCTTCCCGAAAATTTATATGTGCTCGGTCACCCTTACGTCATAGGGTCAATAGAGTATCGAGTCTCAACCTGGAGCACGTGGTGGCAAGCCACTACTCTTTACCCTAGGAACTCGTATCTAAGATAAAATAAGTGCAAAAGCCTCATTGTCATTCATATTCATTAATAACCATTCCATAATCATTCATTATAGCCATAACAGCAATTATACATCTATTTTCACTTTTTATACATAAGTTATCATAACCTGGAGTAAGTGGGGCGAACCACACTCTTGCATCTACCTGGGGAGCCTCTATACTAACCAACCTAGAGCAAGTGGGGAGAAACCACAACCCTTGCATCTACCCAAGAGGTACGTTCTCAGGTACTCAAGAGGAACAAAGGAGGGAATCCTAACCTCCCACTATCTCGCTGGGGGTGATTTTACAATACCAGGAGGAACAAAGAAGGGGATTCTCATCTTCCACCATCTCCTGAGGTCGCACTTTCAAGAAAGAGTGCTCAGATGTAACATTTGTTCCTTTTGTTAATCAACTTTATAATATAATTGCAACCCTTGTGTCTATCCAAGAGGTTCGTTCTTATATGCTTAGGAGGAATAAAGGAGGGATCTTAACCTCCCACCATCTCGTTGGAGGCAATTTTACAATATCAGGAGGAACAAAGAAAGGGATCCTCACCTTCCACAATCTCCTGGGGTCGCACTTTTAAGAAAGAGTGCTCAGATATTTATTTCATACCTAATTCATCACTTCTCAAGCTTTCTTCATCTCCAAGTTACCACATTTTCCTAGCTTCATCTTATTACTAGGCATACCACTAAGATCTAGGGGCTAAAAGAGTAAAAATAGAGATTTAGAGGTTTGAAACCATGTTTTAAATCATAAAATATAGGTTGCTAAAAAATAGGGTGTGTACGTACCCACACTTGTGCAAACTTTCAAAGGTATGCATACGCTCCAGAGTGTGTGGATGCTCTCAACAGCAAGCATGTCCCTGTGTGTGCGTGTGCACTATGGTGTGTGTACGCACGTTTGCCGAAATCACAGGGTGTGCGTGCGTGTGCACACTAGTATGCATACGCACAAGTGAAAACATAGCCCCTGCTCGGCGCATGCGCACATCAATGTGCGTATGCACACAAACCAGAAGTTCTGGTTTTGCTGTAACTTGGAAAAGTCAGTTTTTTGCACAAGATTTTTGACTTCCATAAATTTCTCTATAAAATTTTGTTTTTCACAAAATTTATACCATTTTAAAGCTGTAAAATTATCTTTGATTTGAAATAAATTTCATCTCCATCCAAAATTTGAGGCTCCAGTTATGGACTGCTGAAGTTCGTTAAAATCAAGTTTTCATCTAAAACATCGAACCTCTATTTTTACCATATTTCCAACTCAATTCAAAATTTCAAGTTTTCAAACCAACCACAAATAAACTAGATTTAATCCCAATCCTTCTCAATCATTCTATTACTCATTAACATACATATACCTCAATTTCAACCTCAAGAATTTAAAACTCAACATAATCTTCAACTTACTCATTAACATAGCATCATTCACACATTACCAAATCAATCATCCACCACATTCACATCATCCAACATCACTCCCATTTATCCACATACAACCCGACACATGTGGCATCAACTAAAACCACCCAACATGCATCAAACATACAATTCAACTTATCTTAAGTTATCTAGCCTAAGTTTTAACAAGATATTATATATTAAATACGAGAAACCAAACCCATACCTTGACCGATTTCCTCGTATAACCTAAGAACAATCCCACAAGGCAAGCTCACAAGTTTCACCACTAAAAGTTAGCCTCCAAAGTTTAACCAGGCATCCAACATTCACAATTAAGATCCAATTCACATATATACACACCTATATCATATCATTGCACCTATATATACACACTTAATACCAAAATTACAATTAACTAAGGGATTTACTAGAGTTGAGGATCCTTACTTTGTATGTACCTCAATTAAGCCAAGACCCACTAATTCCTCAAGTCAATTTGGTTCTAAAACATCAAATTAACCACAAATCTTAACACCCAAGACCATACCATTTTTGGATTTTAGAAGAGAAAATTGAAATTGAGAATGTAGTTTTCTTACCTTACAATGTAATGGGCTTTGTAGAGCTCGTCACTACGGACGCGTGGCCGTAAATGGTGCGGCGATCGGAGCTCCGGGTCAAAAGTTACCTTGGATTGAATATCTAAGTGAGGGTTTGGTGTGTTCTTCACCTCTTCAGCCCCTTCAGCGTGATTCTGATCATTTGGGGAAGAAAACGATGAAGTGTGGCTTATATACTTGGGCCTTGGGCCCGGTTCGGTCCTGGTTCGACCCGTTCGGCCCAATCTTGGGCCAAATATTTTAAAATTAGTGTCAAAATTTTTATTTTAATTAGCTCTATCTCATAAAACTATAAAATTCATATTTCTAATCTCTTTTATTAAAAATTAATTTATTGACTAATTATTCGCTAATTTTACGGGATTTACACAAGCCGACTCAGCCTCTCTTTCGAATTGACCCTGCCAGTCAAGACAAACCAGACAAATAGCTCAACTCTTGGTGGAACTAGACGTTTTCAAATTGTCCTAGTAAAGTTATAACTTGTTATATCCTTTGGAATCATTTTCTCCTGCAATACCTGCACAAAAGAGTTAGTATAAAATTCACCTTGTTTATCAAATTTCCACACAACTCTATCCTCTCTGTCATAAGCAAGTTTGACCAGCCTTAATGTATCATGCAACTAGTTCACTAGATCCAACTCCCATTGGAATAGCTCTCGTCTCCATTAGAAGTTCCATATTTACTCTAACCCATCCCAGAACCCACAATCCCCTATCACTGATCTTTCAGAGAACCACCATGCAGCCGAACATCCTCCCAGAATCGAGTTTCTCTCCCACCACCAACCTCCATAGATAACCCAGAAATCATCTTCTGTCTTACTTGCTGATCCTTGAATTGTATCTGGCAAATATCCTTCTAGGCCCCCTCCCCTGAACAGGTAATACCTAAAAAGATAGCAATACATTTGGGTTCAGGTTATTGCAAGAACAAACCACCTTTTTCTACAATGTACACTCCTCCTTTGAAAAACGCCACCATCAATTAAATAGAAGAGCTGTGTTGCGCACCATGGCATCCCCGTACCCAACTCACCAAACTGTCAAAGGTCAACAGAGCTTTATATGCTCCCATTTTGCGCACCTGAATAACTTGAGGAAAGTTTTTCGCAACCGATTCCTTTAGTGAACTAAAGTTAATAGCCTTCGTCGTTCCACCTACTAGGCTTTTTGCAACTAGTCCAAGTTTTCTTTCGCCACAACCACTTCCACCTTCTTCGTCCACCCATTCCCATGTGGATCTTGGACTGTTTTCTCCTTCATCAAATCTTTAGTGGAGATAGCTAAGATTTTCTAGTTCCCTTCTCTTTCTTGTGGCAGCTGACGAGCCATAGCAGTTCGATTGTCACCTCATGGCTGCACCTTGTTCGTGTCCTTCACATCTGACATTCTCCTATATTTAACTTCCCCCTACGAAGACGACCTTGCCTCGCAATCTCATACAATTCATCTCTATTATAGCCTTCAAGGCTCCTCCTTTCGTAGTGTACCATATGAATGCAAATATGTATATACTACTATTCATCTCTATATACTACTATTCTTTATGCGTCCAGTCCAACTAAACAACTGGAACAGTTCTCTCTTCGATATGTCTTCTAGGAGATTATCCACAAAAATTGAGAAGGACTCGTTCTCCAAATATTGATACTCTTCTCGGTTACACACACACACACACACACACACACACACACACACACACACACACACTCTCTCTCTCTCTCTCTCTCTCTCTCTAAAAAATGTTCATTAACCTTTTTCACGATTTATGAGACAAAACGAAATTGTCTCCTACATAATCATATTCGTAGATCAAACAGAAGCTAAGTTAAAAGTTTTAGTTTGAGATTTTATTAATCAAGTTAAAAGAAAGTCATAGATTCAACCCCCGTTCTCTAGGCCATCAAGAACCTTCATCATTGATGAGATTACTTTATTTTGTTTTTAGAAATTACTTTTTTGGATTATATTGTAGTTTTTTATTTTTCACAAAACCTATTTAGTTTTTATTAATTTTTATTTAGTTTTAGTCAGGTTATAATTATGATGAGATAAATTTAATTGCATATATATTTTTTAATATTATTTTATTAAATAATATTATCGTTGAAATTTTCAACAGTAATTAAGACGTGAAAATAATAAAAAAATTTGCCAACGTTACCAAAAGAATTTTTTTGACGGTAAACGCAAATGAAAATTACCACTTTGTAATCGATTACCGTCAGATTATCATCAAAAATAAAAAATTCACTGATAATTATTTACTGATGCCGTTTATACCGTCAGAATTTATCCGACGATAATAATATTACCGTCAATTTTTTTTAAGGATTGCATTGATAATTCTGACAATTCTTCAACTTTTCTTATAGTGAATGGAAAAAAAAAACAATTAGATACAATTGCAGTAATAGTTTTCCTCATTGAAGATTATGCAAAGATCGAAAGCACATCTCTCATCTCTCATAAACTAAACTCATGCCGATTCTATTGTGTTTATGAATTGGTATCTAATTCTTTATATTTTATATGTTATAAAAAATTTTATATATTTAAATATTATTATTTTTATATTTTTTAAATTAAATATTAATGCTTAATATTTTATAATAAGTTAAATGTAATACCCTATCATACAGAGCAATACACCTAGGATACAAAACAGAGGTGGTGAGGCGCTACGACCTCTAAAAAGAAAATACATATATAGATATATTGAAAAAGGGAATTAACTAGGAGCCTTGAAGAAAAATTAAACGAAACAAACAGAACAGCGCAACACTCACGATCGGATAAATGTGGAAAGGTGGGTAAGATCGAGCAAAAAAGTTAATATATATATATATAAGATTAGAGTTTCAAAAATACAAATAACAAGCTCTAGGCCCGGCTTGCAAAGCAAAGGCCGACCAGAGTATACATATACATATATATAACCCAAAAGAGAAACCCAAAATATATGACAAAACACCTATTTCTCCAAGTCCGCCTCTAAGAGGGACAAAACATAATATATACAGGGTGGAGAATCTATATACATATATACAAAGCATAAAACAGAATACAGTAATCCCAAAATAACCAACTTCGCTTGCAACCGAAACTCCAGACGCCTAGCGAGGTGCCTCGCGGCCTACATCTGATAAAAACAACATACGTATAAGATGAGAACCGGAGTTTCTCAGCATGGTAATGGTACAAACGTACATAATATATAAGGTCTCGAAAAAGCCAGAAGTGATCCTAGAATTTCGACACTCAGAATAAAACTTAAAGGATTAACTAAACCAGATTTTTGGTTACATAATCTAAGGTTTTTCAAATTATAACTCAAATACTAACTTAACCCTATAAATCCTACTTCCTCCAGGCCTCCGAAACACCGGTGGAATTGCCTCGTCACTCTTCCGTAGGACAAGGGGCCTCTCAGTTGCACAGACAAACAATACAGACAAAGAAAACACAGATAAAATGTAGTTACAGAAAGTAAAACATATAGCAAACAAGCATAGATAATCAAATAGGAAAATTCAAGTAACGCACTCTCAAACAAAACAAACAAAAGCTTATGATGTATGCCTGCCCTTTTGCTAATGGGCTCATTTGTTGGTTATACAGCCAACCCGACATGTTCGGTAACTAATCCGGGCATTGTCTCTCTCTTATGCACAAATATCTCAGTACATTAGCTAACCATTAGAGGGAGAGTGCCCTGTCACCATTGGAGAGAACAGGTGCCCTATCACCCTTTCAACCAGAGAGAAATCATAGACATATTAATCATCATTCATCCTCACCTCTCAATATCATACTCATTCTTATAATATCTCGTTCAAAACTCATTCATCATCCCTTCATCAACCCACGTGTCACAATTACTGACCTGGAGAAAGTGGATAATACCACTCAACTCAACTTCATTGATTTTGTTATCA
>NC_029787.2:102565261-102576870 GCF_000816755.2 Arachis ipaensis | reverse complement strand
TCAACTCATTTAACAGAACCATCCTTATTCTAAGGCTTAAGGCTCACTAATAGATTTTAAACAGATGTAAAAAAAGGTTTGGAAGGCTAGAGGTTTGGTTAAACTTTCAAACACAACATTTGGCCAAGACAGGGGTACCGCGTATGCAACCACCCCTTTTGCCTCAAAAGCTGCTAAATCATAAAAATCAATTTTCTATACCTAACTTTTGATGTTCATAACTTTCTCTGCAAAACTCTTATTTTCACAAACTTTAAACCATTTTAAATATCTTAAAATTCTCTTTAATTTGAAACATATCTCATTCAAATCCAAAAGAGTTCAAACCTCTAATTTCACAATTCTCAATTTCAAAACCAAAGTTTCATAACCCAAAACAACATTAAATACACTCAAACCAATTCCTTCCTTCCACAACACTTCAATACTCTATTTTTGTCAATTTTTACCCACAACTATTAGCCAACAACGTAATTCATCCATAATTCGTGGCACAACTCATAATCATCCAACAAACCACATCAATCACCACAATCATCAATTATAACGCATTTACATAATTAAGCTCAACATATTCACCAAATCACTAAATCTCAACAAGTTCACATGGTTCAACTTATCCTATAATCATCTAGCCCAAGTTTTCATGTTACATTATATTTTATCCACGAGAAACCAAAATGATACCTTGGCTAATTCCTTCCTAAGCTCAGAACACCTCAAAAACTTCTCCCTTCACAAGATCCAAGCTTCCAAACGTCAATTTCTCAAGCTTAATCACCCAGATTTTGTTCTAAACCGCTAAATTGAAATCCAAATCAATAGAATACATTCTAATTCACCCAATATCACTATAATCATCATACAATTCACTAATTAAATGATTCACAAGGATTCAACAGTTTCTTACCTTATTCACGGATCAATTGCACAAAACTCAGTGATTATCCACTACTAAAGTTCACCTAAACCATCAAAATCATTCAATTTCTCAATACCCAAACTCAAAATCCACAAAATTGAGGAGGAAAAGAACTGGGCAACAAATGCAATTTTTCTTACCACTTTTTTCAAATATAATTGAAGAGAATTCCAAGACAAACATGTGGCCACTGACAGCTGATGCGTGAGCATCTTTCCTATCTTTTCCTAGTGAATTTGCATTTGAATTATTAAGTTTAATCAATATTTAATTACCTTTAGCCACTATGAATGCTACTTTGAGTTGTTTGCAATTTCTATTTATTAGCATTCGGATGGATTTAACGGAGTTTTGTAGCAGAAAAGGAAGAAAGCAAATGATGCTGTCAACCCCGACCTCCTTGCACTCAAACAAAAATAACTTGAGTTACAGAGGTTCAATTGATGACGTGATTCTAGCGACATTGAAAAGCTAACTTCCAGGGCTTTTCAACGATATATAATAGTTTACCCTATCTTCAAAAGTACACTGGCATAGTGGTGCCTAACTTGGAGAATTCCAAGTTAGGCGCCAGAAGAAAATACAAGTGATGAATGAAAGCTACCATAGTGGCGCCTAACTTCAAATTCTTGAAGTTAGGCGCCAGTTCAACCTCAACAACTCATCTTCAAGACTGCTTGGGTGGAGCCTAACTTCAATTCTTGAAGTTAGGCGCCAGTTCATCATCAAGGCATGGTCCCCACGCCAATTGAAGAAATGCATGAGACTTTTATTTGATTATTGATTAAAAAATTTATTTTAATTATAATTAGGAAAAGATATTATTTAGTTTTGGAAAATATATTTTACATTAATTAGGATTAGATATAAAAGGGAAAGTTTCAGCCCTTCGGGTTCTGATCTCCGAATTTTTATTCCGCACTTTTATACTTTTCTCTATTAGGGTTTATTTTCTCCATGAGGAACTAAGCCTCCATTGTTAAAGTTAGGAGCTCTATTTACTTTGATGGATTAATAATTACTTGTTCTTCTACTCTTGACTAATGTTTTGATTATTGTTTAAGAATTGATTTCGTTCTTCATCCTAAGAATTAGTGATTATTGGAAAATAACTTTAATTCAACTTGAATTCTATTTGAATCTTGGAAAAGTTATATCATTAGAATTATATCTTGAAATCAATTTCTCACAACTCTCTATTTATCTGGATTTAATGCGATATGTGACATATAGTCGTCTTATTTTTTGGTATCTAGGGTTTGTGTGGCTCATAAACTAGTTTTGAACTTAACCCTCTATCGGAATCAAGTGACCAAGGAATTGGCGGTTGATGAAGGTTAGAGGAGACTAAAAAAGTCTAAGGAATTAGGATTTAGTTACATATAGTTTGCCATGAACATAATCTTTGCATGATCAAGGTAGTTAACATTGAATATTAATCCAGAAATTTAAATATCTCTGATACCTTAACTATCTTAATCATATTATTTTCTTAACCAATTTTAGTTTGTTTTTCTTTAATTCTCTGTTTTTATGTAATTTGCTATTAAAATCCTAAATTTTGATTGTCTGACTAGAATAATTAATTGACTACTGTTTCTTGATCCATTAATCCTCATGGGATCGACTCTCACTCACCTGAGGTATTACTTGGTACGACCCGGTGCACTTGCCGGTTAGTTTGTAAGTTATAAATTCCACACCAACAGCTCGCCAATCAGAGATCCAGATTGAAAGTTATAGACGATTGAATTTTTTGAGGTAAAGATTAGGTTTTAACGTTAATCTCTCTCTTCTTAAACGTATTTGCAGGAATGAAGAAGAAGAAGGCTCGTTCTCAGTGTTTAGTAGGTTGGGCGTTGGTCCCGGTTTGAGTTCGGTCCAAATTGCTTGGCCCGTTAGTCCGTTTTTAGGCCAAAATATTTAAAATTTATGTCAAAATTTATATTTTAATTATTTTTACCTCATTAAACTATAAAATTTAATTTTTTTTAATTTCTTTAAATAATAATTAATTTATCAGTTAATTATTTACTAATTACCTGGGGTATACATCCTACCCTCCTAATAAAAATTTTCGCCCTCGAAAATTTCGATCACTTTATGAAAATTAAGGGAGAACAGCTTTGCATTATTTCCAAAACACCTCGCGCATCCACGAGACGTTCTTTGGGTCTGGTCCACACAAAAGAATCGATATTAAGGTGATCAGTCTTAATATCTCAAGTCTAGTGCTTCGAATCTACAAAAGTATGCTCATGAACATTTATGCTATATATGTCAAGTAGACATCCTAAATAGCATGTACATACACGCATAGTATGCTCAAAAGCATAGACAGTCCATTTTCCCAGGCTCTACGAGAACAAACTGCTCTGATACCATAATATAACATTCTACCACACAGAGCTCTACACCTAGGATGTAAAAAAGAGGTTGCGACGCGCTACGACCTCTAGAAAGAAAATAAATATATAGATATATTTAAAAAGGGAATTAACAAGGAGCCTTGAAAAAAAATTAAACGCAATACAAACAGAACAGTGCAACACTCACAATTGGATAAATATGGAAAGGTAGGTAAGATCGAGCAGAAAAGATAATGTATATATAAGATCAAAATATATGACAAAATACATGTTTCTCCAAGTCCGCCTCTAAGAGGATCAAAACATAATATATACAGGGTGGAGAATATATATATACATATATACAAATCATAAAACAAAATACAGTAATCCCAAAATAACCAACTTCGCTTGCAACAGAAACTCCAGACGCCTAGCGAGTTGCCTTTCAACTACATCTAATAAAGACAACATACGTATGGATGAAAACCGGGAGTTCTCAGCATGGTAATGGTGTCAACGTACATAATATATAAGGTCCCAGAAAAGCCAGATAGGATCCTAGAACTTTGACACTCAGAATAAAACTTAAAGGATTAACTAAACCCAGATTTTTGGGTACATAATCTAAGGTTTTTCAAGTTAACTCAAATACTAACTTAACCCTGCAAATTCTGTCCATCCCTCCGAAACACCAGTGGAATTTCCTTCATTACTCCTCCACCAGACAAGAGGCCTCTCAGTTGCACAGACAAACAATACAGACAAGAAAAACAGAGATAAAATACAGTTATAGCAAGTAAAACATATAGCAAATAAGCATAGATAATCAAATAGGCAAACCCAAGTAACGCACACTCAAACAAAACAAATAAATGCTTATGATGTATGCATTTGTTATGACTAATGAGCTCATTTGTTGGTTATACAGCCAACCCGACAAGTCCGGTAGCTAATCCGGGTATTGTCTCTCTATTGTGCACAAATATCTTAGCACATCGGCTGACTATTAAAGAGAGACTGCCCTGTCACCATTAGAGAGAATATGTGCCATGTCACCATTAGAGAAAACACGTGACCTGTCACTATTAGAGGGAATACGTGCCCTGTCACCCTTATAACCAGAGAGAAGCCATAGACATATTCATCATCATTCATCCTCACCTCTCATTATCATACCCATTCTCATCATATCTCATTCAAAACTCATTTATCATCCCTTCATCAACCCACGCGTCACAATCACTGACCCAGAGCAAGTGGATAATACCATTGCATCTTATCCGGAGTCTCAACTCATATCTGGAGTAAGTAGATAATATTACTGCATCTTACCCGGTCACAAATATCTCAATCAACTACCACTCATCATTATCCCAACCAAATTCATTCATCATCATCTCATCAATCTCCTCTCATTTAATATTACCAACACTTCATTAATTTCGTTATCATTTCACGACTCCTTCCCAACATCCCCTAAACTCATTTAACAGATCCATCCTCATTCTAAGGCTTAAGGTTTACTAAAAGATTTTAAACCACTGTAAAAGAGGTTTGGAACGGTAAAGGTTTGATTAAACTTTCAAAAACATCATATTTGGCCAAGACAGGGTCTTGCGTATGCAACCACCCCTTTTGCCTCAAAAGCTGCTAAATCATAAAAATCAGTTTTCTATACCTAACTTCCGACGTTCATAACTTCCTTTGCAAAACTCTCATTTTCACAAACTTTAAACCGTTTTAAAGCTCTTGAAATTCTCTTTAATTTGAAACAAATCTCATTCAAACCCAAAATTTGAGGCTCATGTTATAAACCACTGAAATTCGTTAAAAATCTATTTTTACCAAAAGAGTTCAAACCTCTATTTCCAAATTCTCAATTTCAAAATCAAAGTTTCATAACCCAAAACATCATTAAATACACTCAAAATAATTCCACAACCAATTCCTTCCTTCGACAACACTTCAATACTCAATTTTTTACCCACAACTAATAGCCAACAACATAATTCATCCATAATTCATGGCATAACTCATAATCATCCAACAAACCACATCAATCACCACAATCATCAATTATAATGCATTTACATAATTAAGCTCAACAAATTCACCAAATCACTAAACCTCAATAAGTTCATATGGTTCAACTTAGCTTATCGTCATCTAGCCTAAGTTTTCAGGTTATATTATATTTTATCTACGAGAAACCAAAATCATACCTTGGCTGATTCCTCTCTAAGCCCGAAATACCTCAAAAACTTCTCCCTTCACAAGATCCAAGCTTCCAAATGTCAATTCCTCAAACTTAATCACCTGGATTTTGTTCCAAACCGCCAAATTGAAATCCAAATAAAAAAGAACACAATCAAATTCATCCAATATCACTATAGTCATCATAGGGTTCACTAATTCAATAAGTCACAAGGGTTCAACAGTTTCTTACATTATCCATGGACCAATTGGACAAAACTCAGTGATTATCTGCTACTAAAGTTCACCTAAACTATCAAAATTATTCAATTCCTCAATACCCAAACTCAAAATCCACGAAATTGAGGAGGAAAAGAACTAGGCAAGAAATGCAATTTTCTTACCACTTTTTTCAATTATAATTGAAGAGAAATTTGAGACAAACACGTGGCCACTAATAGCTCGTCAATCGGAGCTCCGGATTGAAAGTTATGGATGATTGAATTTTTGGAGGTGAAGATTAGGTTTTAACGTTAATCTCTCTCTTCTTCAACGTATTTTCAGGAGTGAAGAAGAAAAAGGCTCATTCTCGGTGTTTAATAGGTTGAGCCTTGGTCCCGGTTTGAGTCTGGTCCAATCAGTTTGGCCCGTTGGTCTGTTTTTAGGCCAAAATCTATAAAATTTGTGTCAAAATTTATATTTTAATTATTTTTATCTCATTAAACTATAAAATTTAATTTGTTAATTTTTTAAATAATAATTAATTTATCAGTTAATTATTTACTAATTACCCGGAGTTTACATCCTACTCTCCTAATAAAAATTTTCGCCCTTGAAAATTTTGATCGCTTTATGAAAAATAAGCGAGAACATATCTTCGTTATTTCCATAACACCTCGCGCATCCACGAAACACTTTTTGGGTTTAGTCCACACCGAAGAATCGATATTAAGGTGATCAATCTTAATATCTCAAGTCTAGTGCTTCGAATCTGTAAAAGTATGCTCATGAATATTTATGCTATATGTCAAGCAGAAATCATAAATAGAATGTACACAAACCTAGAGTTTGCTCAAAAGCATAGTCAGTCCATTTTCCCAGGTTCTACAAGAACGAACTGCTCTAATACCATAATATAACATCCTACCACATAAAGTTTTACACCTAGGATGCAAAAAAGAGGTGGCGAGGCGCTACGACCTCTAAAAAGAAAATACATATATAGATATATTGAAAAAGGGAATTAACTAGGAGCCTTGAAGAAAATCTGAACAAAATACAAACAAAACAGCGCAACACTCACAATCGGATAAATGTGGAAAGCTAGGTAAGATCGAGAGGAAAAGATAATGTATATATAAGTTCAGAGTTCCAAAGATACAAATAACAAGCTCTAGGCCCGGCATATAAAGCAAACGTCGACCAGAATATACATATGCATATATATAACCTAAAAGAGTAACCCAAAATATATGACAAAATACCTATTTCTCCAAGTTCGCTTCTTAGAGGGACAAAACATAATATATACAGGGTGAAGAACCTATATACATATATACAAAGCATAAAACAAAATACAGTAATCCCAAAATAACCAACTTCGCTTGCAATCGAAACTTCATATGCCTAGCGAGTTGCCTCTCGATCTACATCTGATAAAGACAACATACGTATGGGATGAGAACTGGGATTTCTCAACATGGTAATGGTGCCAACGTACATAATATACAAGGTCTCGAAAGAGTCAGAAGCGATCCTAGAACTTCGACAATCAGAATAAAACTTAAAGGATTAACTAAACCAGATTTTTGGGTATATAAATCTAAGGTTTTTCAAGTTATAACTCAAATACTAACTTAACCCTGCAAATCTTGCTTCCTCCATCCCTCCGAAACACCGGTGAAATTGCCCTCATCACTCGTCTGCCAGACAAGGGACCTCTCAGTTGCATAGACAAATAATACAGACAAGAAAAACACAGATAAAATACAGTTATAGCAAGTAAAATATAAAAATATATAGCAAATAAGCATAGATAACCAAATAGGCAAACCCAAGTAACGCACACTCAAACAAAACAAATATATGCTTATGATGTATGCCTTCCTTATGGCTAATGAGCTCATTTATTGGTTATACGGCCAACCCGACATGTCCGGTAGTTAATCCAGGCATTGTCTCTTGATAAACCCCTATTTTATGATTCATCTTATGCTCAAATTGAGTATTTTTATCAATTCTTCACCCACTTATTCATATGAATTGCATGGTTTTACTTTCCCTTCCTTATTTTATAATATATGTGAAAACATGTTTCCTATGCTTTAAAAATATTAATTTTAATTGTCTTTTATTACCATTCGATGACGTGATCTGTGTGTTAAGTATTTTCAGGCTTCATAGGGCAGGAATGGCTTAGAAGACAGAAAGGAAACATACAAAAATAGAAAGGAAAGCACAAAATGGAGTTTTGAAGAGAAAGGCAGCAACGCGCACGCATGGACGACGCGGACGCGCGCCTAGCACAAAATGGTAGCGATGCACACGCGTGGACGACGCGCACGCGTGCCTTGAGCTGAACGCAAATGACGCGTACGCGTGAGTGACGTGTACACGTGACAAGGAAAAACTCTAAACCACACGAACGCGTGACCCACGTGCACGCGTGACGGACACCACGTGCAGGAATCTGTAGAAAACGCCCTCAACAATTTCTGGACCCTTTTTCGGCCCAAATCCAAGCCAAAACACAGAATATAAGCCAGAAAATGGAGAAATCAAAAATAACGATTAGAACAATTCACACAACATTCATAATACACAATTTTAGGTTTTAGATGTAGTTTTTTTAGAGAGGGAGAGAGACTCTCTCCTCTCTCTTAGGATTTAGGATTTCTATCAGTTTATGGTTATTTTCTTCACACCAGGTTCAATGTTCCTTTAATTTACTTTCTAGTTTTATCTATTCTATTACTTTAATTGTTATTTATCTTTTCAATTTGATTTATGATTTTTCCTATATTAGAATTGAATATTCTATTTAATATTATTTGAGGTATTTCAGATTTATGATTGTTTTATTCTATTTTTTATGCTTTCAATTTAATTTATGATTTATTTTTTCCTTTTGATTTTGGTTAAGTAATTGGTAATGCTTGAGTTATCAAAGTCAGCAATTGATTGGAAATTAGGATTGTTGATTGATTTGGATCCCTCTAAAGCTAGTCTTTCCATAGGAGTTGACTAGGACTGAGGAATCAAGTTAATTAATCCACTTGAATTACCTTTATTTAGTAAGGGTTAACTAAGTGGGAGCAAAATCCAATTCCCATCACACCTGATAAGGATAACTAGGATAGGAATTCCAGTTCTCATACCTTGCTAAGAGTTTTCTTTATAATTATTAATTTATTCTTCTTGCCATTTAATTTACTTGTTCCCTATTTCAAAAACCTAAAAACATACCTTTTCCATAACCAATAATAAATCATACTTCCCTGCAATTCCTTGAGAAGACGACCCGAGGTTTGAATACTTCGGTTATAAATTTTACTGGGTTTGTTATTGTGAAAACTAAATTTTTGTACGAAAGGATTCTCTGTTGGTTTAGAAACTATACTCACAACACAATTATTTTTATGAATTTCTTTACCGATAGAGAATCTAGTTCGTTAAAATGGCGCCGTTGCCGGGGAATTGTAAACGTGTGCCTTATTATTGGTTATTGTAAATATTTTCTTTTCTGCTTGTTTATTTGTTTTTATTTTTTTACTTTTTAATTTTTTTATTAGCTACTCTGAGTTCTCACCCCCGTCGCTTTGAGTTTGGTTCTAATGTTGTGGAAAGGAATGGAAGCTATAACAGGAACATGCATCGAGGTCAAAACAATCAGAAATGGATGGAGCCACGAGGATCTGATCAACCCTTTAGGCAACAACACCTTCCAAGATACCATGGACAACAACCATTCCACAATGCATGTCGATACAATAGTATTGGTGGACCTTTTCGTGACAACCAACACCCACCAAGTTACTACAGTCAAGAGCCATTCCGAGGTGCGTACCAAGATAATAGATATGGTGGACCCACTTGTGGTTACTAACAAGCCCCATCATACGCCTACAAGCCACCACATCAACATAGCTATGAACCACCACACTCACAAGCCACCTACCAACACTCACCTCTATATGATCCTAACCCTTACTCCACCTAGTTCCAATCCAATTACTCCCAAGAACCACCACTTCCCTATGCACCATGTCCATATCTATCGACCCAAGAATCACAGGAGCGTCTCAAGGAAACAGTGGAAAAATTTCATGCAACCCTTCACCAACTGGAGCAAGCGATCAGTCGATTACCTTCCCGACGTTCGGACACTCAAGGAACCCCCATGGCTTCATGTGGACAATCTAATGAAGAACGTAGCATGAAGGAGATACTGGAAACTCCAATAGACGATAAGGAGCATGACTTTATACTAGAACAAGTGGAGGAACCTGAAATTATCGAAGAAGAAGAATTGGTTGAAGACTTAGGAGATGCTGAACCTCCATGGGAATCCAGAATTGTGGAGAATTCCGCCAAGGAATTTGCAATTGATGCTAAGGAGGATAGTGCACAGCCCCCAAATCCGGTATCTTATGAAGAACTGGACGGAGCAACTCAAGAAGCGAGTTTCCTTGATAATGATAATCATGAATCAAGTTCTCCTAGTAATGAACTTGCATCCGCAAGTGAATTCTTTGAGATTGAAGAATCTTCCCCAAGTGAATACGAAGATGATGCGGAGGTAGACTTCTCTCAACCTCCAAATTATGACTTGATTGATGAGGAGGATATCGAAGATTTTGATCAAGACGTGGTTGCAATTGAAGAAGTTTGCAGAGAAGTGGAGGAATTTACAGAAGAATACAAGAGAGTAGAGCTTGCAAAACCACTGGAAACACCTATTCTAAGGCCATTACCACCCAATACTAATTTCAAGTGGGTAAAATCCTTAGCCCTTATCTTTACTTTTCCACTTGAATATGGTTTGCTTGAAACAGATGGCCAGCTTAGAGCTCTTTGCGGCTTTAAGAGTAAAAGCAAAATGGATCGCACTCAGAGCTGGTATGCAAGATTCCATGAAGTTCCACACTTTAATTTGAGGTACAAGGATTGGTTTCGAGTTCGATTGCATGGGTCTCGGAAGATGTTTGGTCGTCTTAGTGAGAATACAAATTCCATACCGCCCTGCTGGACAAATGCAAATCGAAACAAAGGCGGATACAAAAATAAGGTTTGGGATCTTGGAATCTATTCTGACATTCAGTACCCCAGGAGCTTAAAAATCTGTTTGAACTTACTCAAGGGCTTTACGTGCCTTGTTTGGGACCCCGGAGGCTGTTGGCATTCCAAACATTGGTGGAGATTTCAGGATGAGTTCAAACACAAGCCACCATGATAATGAGCTCATCAAAATGTCCAACTTAAGGACTTTAACTAAAAGTGCTAGGTGGGAGACAACCCACCATGGTATGATCGTTCTTTTTTTTTTCAAATTTTAATTTTCTTTCGTTTTGTTTGTTTTTAAGTTTTATTTTATTCTATTTTATTGAGCCTGGAATTATTCATGACATCCATATTAGCATTGCATTTTGCATCCTGCTTATCAAAATAAAAAAGCACCCCACGCGTGCGCATGGGCCACGCGTGGGCGTCGATTGCAAATTGACGTAACAATCCAACGCCCAGAAAGTTGGGCTGGAATCATGCGGCTGTAATGCGTTAGGCACAAATTGGGCCACGCGAACGCATCAACGATGCGATCGTGTCACTTTCACTTCACACACACCACGTGAAGGCGTGGGCGACGCGTATGCGTCACGTGAATATTCTTGCCCCCTAAATGGAAACAGAGAGTTGCGTCAAAACGACGCTGGAATTGTGCATTTAGCAAAATTCTGAGCGACGCGTACGCGTGCCCCACGCGTACGCGTAACATTCATTATCCCTCAATCACGCGATCGCATCATCCACGCGTCCGTGTGGATTCAAATACACTAACCCCCTTCGACGCGGAACCCTACCCCTTTCGCATCCCAAAAACCCCCTTCCCCTCTGCACTCTCCCTCTTCCCTTCTACCACCACCGAT
>NC_029787.2:102554264-102564463 GCF_000816755.2 Arachis ipaensis | reverse complement strand
AGCCCTCACCCTCCTCGCCCCCCTCCTCTCTTTCCCCCATAACCCCCTTCCTTTACCAAGACCACCACACCGCCACCCTGCCCCCACCAAACCGCCGCTGTGACCGCCTCCCAGTGCCACCGCATCACCACCACCGCCACCTCTCTTATTTCATATTCTATACCTCTGCCAACCAGGTTCCACCAAACAACGATTCCTTTTTCAGTTAGTTGGTCGCAATTTTTTTCGAATTATGTTAAAATTAGGATAGTTAGAGATGCATGATCGTAGTGGATTTTAGGTGGTTAGGTAGCTAGGATGTGGTTAGTGGATTTAGGCCTGATATTTACACCGTTCTTGTTACCTGTTTTATCTGTTCCGGAATTCTGAATTTGCTGTGATGATAATGCTGTTCATATGCTGCTCTTTACTATTCCCTAATGCAGATTGAGTCTATTTCTTTTGAATTCATGGGAATTACTATTTGTTACTCCTGTCTGCACTAATTTATTATCATATGAACTTTTTTGCTGTTGTTTATTACCCGGGAACGTCCAAATTATAGACGGAATGCTGCCTGATTTTTTTTTCCAAATTGTTTCACTCAACTACCATTAATGAATTAGTTTTGGAACTTTTAAGTTTGCACTAATTGGTTTCAACCAAAGCAATTCATGAATGCACGGGCTAGCTTTCTTATTCTTTCTAATTCCCTTATTTGATTAAATCAAATTATTGATGATTTCACTTTGAATTTGCAATTCTTTTCTATGATTAATCATAAATAATCTGCAATCTTTACTTAAATTTGAGTTACTTGTTATTCAAATTTGTGCAATTTTAGTTAATTGGGAACCAAAACACCATGCCACTTACTTTAACTTCATTTTTAACTCTTAACTACTTTAACTTTCTAACTTTTCTACTCACTTTCAACTAACCACTTTCAAACCACTTCAAGGCATGATTACTGTTTTTCCTGATTAACAACAATTCTGCACATCATAGATTTTGGATTGTGATTTTTCTTCTCCAACTTTTACCTTGCATACAATCCAAAATTTTACATCTATTTAACTCAATTCATGCCTCTATTGCCACTTTATTCCTCTTTTTCCCCTCTATGCTTATATTGATAAAATCATATTTGCTTACCTGTTTTCCTGCTTTAATTCTTAAACTGTATCCTGAAATTTCTGCCTTTCAGGATGTCTGACCCTAAAATCAAAGGAAAGAGCAAAGCAACCACTGGAAAAAGGAAAAGAGGAGAATCCTCTACCTCTATTTTGGATATCCTCCATGATGATTCCTGGCGGGAGAAGAACTTTACCCCGCAGGAAAAGGCTGATCAGCTACTGCCTGCCACAGACTCTGTCAAGTTTGCCAACAGATACTGTGAGCTAAAGTATCCAGTTTTTGCCACTTCCAGAAATCTATACCTAGAAAGGACCCTCAAAATTCCAGAAGGACTCAAACAATACACTTCAGAACAAATTAAACAGAGAGGCTAGTTCTTCTTGGAAAGAAACTTGACTGAAGTCAACTTATTCTAGGTCAAAGAATTCTACTATAACTACTTCAAAACATCTCTGGATGCAGTACAGCTTAGAGGAAAGCAAATTCTGATTACTGAAGAAGCCATTGAAGAAATCCTCCAACTTCAGTCTAAGTCAGATCAGCCAGACGGTTACCAAAAGGCTGAGGAGGACATGAGATTCATGAGATTTAACTGGGACACAGTTAAGAGGACTATAGCTCTTGATCCTACTGTCCCATGGATCATGAGCAAGTCCACAGTGGCCCCAAAGGGAATTAAGCTCATTTATCTGAATGATGAGGCTCGGCTTTGGCAGCAGATTTTGAGTAACTACGTGATGCCGAGCACTCATGAGACGGAGGTGCCAGCTGCCATGATCACCCTCATTTGGTGTGTGATGGAGGGAAAGGACTTATATCTTCCCCACTTTATCCGGTATTACATGGCCAGAGTCCATGTCAGAGGCACCCTCCCTTTTCCATATTTGATCACTCAGTTGGGCCACCAAGCTGAGGTGCCCTGGGAGATTGCTGATGAAAAGCCAATCGCTATAGACTGCAAGAAGATTATCCCTCACAGCAGGAAGTTCCAGGCTTTGGGCTACCGACCACCTTTTTTCACTGACTCTGCTGAGGCAGCCACATCCTCTGCTACCCCTTCAGCACCTACTACCCCAGCCACCACTACTGCACCCTCACCTGCTTCAGAGCCCATTTATCACCTCGTGCACTAACTCTTCGCACGCCTGGATCGTATGGAGCGTCGCAACAAGCAACGTTATGAGCACTTAAAGTTGATGATCCGATCCGACAATGACATCCCCTCCGAGCCCAACACCCCTTCTGAGCCATCTGATATGGAGGCGGACGATCATGAGGAGGCTGCACTGAGAGAAGCTGAGCAGGGAGGCCCTGAGCAAGCTGCGCTACATCATGAGGAGCCTCATTAGATACAGCTAGCAGATCCAGAGGTCCCTCTACAGACAGATCTTCCGACACTCATAGAGACTGCAGACACTCAGGCCACCACCGAGACACCAACAGCACATCCTTCCGGAGATTCCACTTCTTCACACACGGCTTGATAGAGCATCGAGGACGATGCAATTATTTAAGTGTGGGGAGGTCGCCATCTCTGGCGAACTTTATTTTGGTGAACCACTTTTCAGACTCTCTTTTATCCTATTTTGTTTATTTTCTGTATTTTTTTTATTTTTTTATCTTATCTTATTTATCTTTCAGTCCTTACACATTTTTCTTTTACTGTAAATATATATATATCTTAGATATTTAGTTTGGTTTAGTTTGCACCTTTAGTTTATTAGTTGTCCCTTTTAGCATATGATGAATTGGTTTAATTGAAAATAAAAAGAGTAAACTAGAAACTTTTGTATAACAGAATCACAACAATCCACACACTGTAAATATATAGCAATAAATGTTGGTTAAATTGACAACATTTTTCAAAGAAAATACTAAATTTTATAAAAAGCCATTCTAAGATTCACATTGAGTTTAATGGAAACTCTTGATTTCCACTTACATGACATACATAACGGATATATGGTTTTTGAGCCAACGAACACACAACCCGTGAGTTCTTGAGCTTAATTGTATGGTTACATTTAACCATAAATTTCATTCCTGTGTGTTTCGCACTTCTTTTCTATGCTTGCAATCTTTACTTTGTTTCAATCTATATGTCCAAATATAGAATGTAGATACATACCCACATATGATTGAGGCCATTATTTGAATTTTTGCTCACTTATCCCAAATAAGCATACCTCCTACATCACCCTTGTTAGCCCCCTTGAGCCTTTTAATTCCCTTTTGTTCTATAACCACATCACTAGTCTTAAGTAGAAAAACAAATTAAAAATCCCAAGTTGAATCATTGGTTAACTTAAGATAGAGATTGTGTATCCACTAAGTGTGGGGAAACGTGGGAACATGGGTTGATAGGAAAGGATTAAATTAATTAAAATAATCAGAAATTTGGGAGCATGCTCATGTGAAACCAAATAATTAAGATATCATGTGCATTGAAAATATGTTTCAGATTTAAAAAAAAAAATTCTTTTTAATTAAATAAATAAATAAGGAGACAAAATTACCCCAATAATGAATTTAGTAAAGAAATTAATGCACATAGAAGTAACATCAAAGTTGGTACATGAGTATGTAATGAGAAAGTGGAAAAATTGGGAAGACCAGGATAATTTTAAATTTTTATAGAGAATGTATATGTTAGGTGAGATCTTAGACTAATCAGGGATTCAATTTATAGCTCACTTAACCTTATATATATCCTCACCTTTACCTTGGCCCCATTATAACCTTCGAAAAGACCTCATGATGTTTGTATGTATACATTATGTATTTGTTGATTGGTTAGATGAAGAAAAAAGTTTTAGAAAGCATGAATAGAAAAGAATAGAGTGATTAACCCCAAACACTGAGTGACTAGAGAGTAAACACAAATCCAGTGAGGGTTCAATAGCTCATTTCCATATATCCCTGTTTAATTGTTAATTGTCTTGCAAGTTTGTGAATTCCTTTAACTCAAATCAATTATGAAAGTGCTTTAACATGACTTAGGCTTGGCTCTGCATATATGATTCCTTGAAAATATGAATCAAATTAATCACATGAAAGCTCTAATATATATAGGTGGATGATAATTAGAATTGCATGATTCAATTAGGTAGCTTGCATTTAGAATAGATTGCATTGCATAAGATTCCACCATTCTACCTTCACTTTTTTCTCTTGGATTTAGCATGAGGACATGCTATTGTTTAAGTGTGGGGAGGTTGAGAAACCCCTATTTTATGATTCATCTTGTGCTCAAATTGAGTGTTTTTATCAATTATTCAACCACTTATTCATATGAATTGCATGGTTTTACTTTTCCTTCTTTATTTTATAATATATGTGAAAACATGTTTCCTATGCTTTAAAAATATTAATTTTAATTATCCTTTATTACCATTCGATGTCGTGATCTGTGTGTTAAGTATTTTCAGGCTTCATAGGGCAGGAATGGCTTAGAAGACAGAAAGGAAACATACAAAAATTGAAGGAAAGCTCAAAAATGGAGTTTTGAAGAGAAAGGCAGCGACGCGCACGCGTGGAAGACGCGGACGCGTGCCTTGAGCAGAACACAAATGACGCGTACACGTGAGTGACGCGTACGCGTAACAAGGAAAAACTCCAAACTACGCGCACGCGTGACGGATGCCACGTGCAGGAATCTGCAGAAAACGCCCTCAGCAATTTTTGGACCCCTTTTCGGCCCAAATCCAAGCCAGAAACACAGAATATAAGCCAGAAAATGGGGGAATCAAAAATGACGATTAGAACAATTCACACAACATTCATAATACACAATTTTAGGTTTTAAATGTAGTTTTTTTAGAGAGAGAGACTCTCTCCTCTCTCTTAGGATTTAGGGTTTCTATTAGTTTATGGTTATTTTCTTCACACCAGGTTCAATGTTCCTTTAATTTACTTTCTAGTTTTATTTATTCTATTACTTTAATTGTTATTTATCTTTTCAATTTGATTTATGATTTTTCCTATGTTAGAATTGAATATTCTATTTAATATCATTTAAGGTATTTCAGATTTATGATTGTTTTATTCTATTTTTGATGCTTTCAATTTAATTTATGATTTATTTTCTCCTTTTGACTTTGGTTAAGTAATTGGTAATGCTTTAGTTATCAAACTCAGCAGTTGATTAGAAATTAGGATTGTTGATTGATTTAGATCCCTCTAAAGCTAGTCTTTCCATAGGAGTTGACTAGGACTGAGGAATCAAGTTAATTAATCCACTTGACTTACCTTTATTTAGTAAGGGTTAACTAAGTGGGAGCAAAATCCAATTCTCATCACACCTAATAAGGATAACTTGGATAGGAATTCCAGTTCTCATACCTTGCCAAGAGTTTTCTTTATAATTATTAATTTATTCTTCTTGCCATTTAATTTACTTATTCCCTATTTCAAAAACCCAAAAACATATCTTTTCCATAACCAATAATAAATCATATTTCCCTGCAATTCCTTGAAAAGACGACCCAAGATTTGAATACTTCGGTTATAAATTTTACTAGGTTTGTTATTGTGACAACCAAATTTTTGTACGAAAGGATTCTCTATTGGTTTAGAAACTATACTTAGAACGCAATTATTTTTATGAATTTCTTTACCGGTAGAGAATCTAGTTCGTCATCTCTCTATTGTGCACAAATATCTCAGCACATCCTCTGACTATTAGAGGGAGATTGCCTTTTCACCATTAGAGGAAATATGTGCTATGTTACCATTAGAGGGACTACATGCCCTGTCACCATTAGAGGGAATATGTGCTCTGTCACCCTTATAACCACAGAGAAGCCATAGACATATTCATCATCATTCATCCTCACCTCTCATTATCATACTCATTCTCATCATATCTTGTTCAAAACTCATCCATCATCCCTTCATCAACCCACGCGTCACAATCACTGACCCGAAGTAAGTGGATAATACCATTGCATCTTATCCGGAGTCTCAACTCATATCTGGAGCAAGTGGATAACATCACTGCATCTTACCTAGTCACATATATCTCAATCAACTACCAGTCATCATCATCTCAATCAAGCTCGTTCATCATCATCTCATCAATCTCCTCTCATTTAATGTTACCAACACTTCATTAATTTCGTTATCATTTCACGACTCCTTCCCAACATCCCCTCAACTCATTTAACAGATCCATCCTCATTCTAAGGCTTAAGGCTTACTAACAGACTTTAAACAGGTGTAAAAGAGGTTTGGAAAGCTAGAGGTTTGGTTAAACTTTCAAAAACATCACATTTTCCAAGACATGGGTCCCGCGCATGCAACCACCCCTTTTTCCTCAAAAGCTGCTAAATCATAAAAATCAGTTTTCTATACCTAACTTCCAACGTTCATAACTTCTTCTACAAAACTCTTATTTTCACAAACTTTAAACCGTTTTAAAGCTCTTGAAATTCTCTTTAACTTGAAATAAATTTCATTCAAATCCAAAATTTGAGGCTCATGTTATAAACCGCTGAAGTTCGTTAAAAATTTATTTTTACCAAAAGAGTTCAAACCTTTATTTTCCAAATTCTCAATTTCAAAACCAAAGTTTCATAACCCAAAACAACATTAAATACACTCAAAATAATTCAACAACCAATTCGTTCCTTCCACAACACTTCAATACTTAATTTTTATCAATTTTCACCCAACAACTAATAGCCAACATAATTCATCCATAATTCATGGCACAACACATTATCATCCAACAAACCACATCAATCACCACAATCATCAATTACAATACATTTATATAATTAAGCTCAACATATTCACAAAATCACTAAACCTCAACAAGTTCACATGGTTTAACTTATCCTAGGGTTATCTATCCTAAATTTTCACGTTACATTATATTTTTATCTACGAGAAACCAAAACTATACCTTGGTCGATTCCTCCCTAAACTCGGAATACCTCAAAAACCTCTCCCTTCACAAGATCCAAGCTTCCAAACGTCAATTTCTCAAATTTAATCACCCGGATTTCGTTTCAAACCGTCAAATTGAACTCCAAATCAACTAGAACACAATCTAATTCATACAATATCACGATAATCATCATAGGGTTCACTAATTCAATGATTCACAAGGATTTAATAGTTTTACTTTACTCACGGATCAATTGGACAAAGCCCAGTGATTATCCGCTACTTGAGTTCACCTAAACCATCAAATCACTCAATTCTCCAATACCTAAACTCAAAATCTATGAAATTGAGGAGGGAAAGAACTGGGCAAGAAATAAAAATTTTTTACCACTTTGTTTAGATATAATTGAAGAGAATTTCAAGACGAACACGTGACCACTGACGGCTCATCAATTGGAGTTTTGGATTGAAAGTTATGGACGATTGAATTTTTGGAGGTGAGGGTTAGGTTTAAACGTTAATCTCTCTCTTCTTCAACGTATTTGAAGGAGTGAAGAAGAAGAAAGCTCCTTCTCGGTGTTTAATAGGTTAGGTCTTGGTCCCGGTTTAAATTCGGTCGAATCAATTCGGCTCGTTAATTCATTTTTTAGGCCAAATTTTTTTAAATTAGTGTCAAAATTTATATTTTAATTATTTTTACCTCATTAAATTATAAAATTTAATTTTTAATTTTTTAAATAATTAATTATTTATTAATTATTCAAAATTTACAATAAATTTTTTTTATCCACCAAAGCAATAATCTCAAATTAATTATTGTAGTTTATTTTATAGGACATGCGTGTGTACTTAGGAGAGCGTCAAACAAACTTTATAGTTGTACCATAATTAGTAATTACAAGGGGTAAGTATGGTTTTGGTCCCAAAAGTTTAGCGCCAGAATTGAAACCGTCCCTCATCTAATTTTCGATTTAAAATCGTCCTTAACGTTTTTTTTTCGTATTAAAATCGTCCTTTTAATTTTTTTTTTAGACTAAAATACCCTCACCACTACCAACACAATTACCTCCTCCACCACCAGCACCACCACCACCACCACCACCACCACCACCACCACCAACACCAACACCACCCCCCACCCACTGCCACTCCATCACCAACACCACCACACCAACCAAAATTTAGAAAATCAACATCATCATCGTTATCCTCATCAGAACCTAGATCTCATATCTAAAACTCAAACTCAGAAAAACAAACCCAGAACTCTTCCTCAACACCCATCTTCTTCCTCAACATTAACCAGAAGCAGATGCACAAACGCAGAAGAACAACAATGGATAACAACAATGGATAACAACAAGCTCAACCAGAAGCGGAACAGCAGAAGCAAAAAATAATGAAACAACAACAACCAGATGCAGAAGAACAACAACAACTATGGATCTTGTATACAATTAACCATTAATAGAAATTCAATAATCTAAGTTAATTCAACAACAACAACAACAATTCAGTAGCAACTTTCAGCAATTCAATAACCTAAAATCAACTAACAGAAAATTAAAATCCAGCTAAACTAACCCAGAATCAAATCAAGGGGCTGGAGGGAGGGTAACAGGTAGTGGCGGCTCTGATTCCTTCTGCGACAGGGACTGAGGGAGGGAAAGCAGGGAGGCTCGCTGCGTTTTTACGCGTTTTTTTTTTTTTTATTTTATAATTTTTATTATTAAAATAGGAATAGGGGTAGTTTAGGAATAAAACAAAAAAATTTATTAAAAAGGACGATTTTAATACGAAAAAAATGTTAAGGACAATTTTAAATCAAAAATTAGATGAGGAACGGTTTTGATTCTGGCGCTAAACTTTTGGGACCAAAACCATACTTACCCCTAATTACAACTAATAAGTAAAGTTCCTTGATTTATTTTGGATGAATATTCATTTAACATGTTGTCGCAACACTAAAGTTGCGTTTGGAAGTAAAACTGAGATTGAGAGATAGAAATTGAAAGACAAAAATTGAAAGATAGAAATTAAATTAAATTTTTATATTATGTATGGTGTAAAATATATTAGATTGAGTTATATCTCAGTATCATGTTTAATTTAAGATAAATATAGAAATTGAAGAGTAGATTTAAAATTTAAAAATTAAATGAGAATATTTTTTAAAACAAATGTTATAAAAAATTTCTGTCGTCGTCCCTGAAAAATTCAATTCTTTGTATTTTCACTTTCTAGAAGTATTGAAAGAATTGAAATTTTGTATCCTAAAATTAAAATTTTAACTCTATTTTTTAATCACCAAACACAATACTCAATTTCAGTTTTAGTCTCAAAAAACAATTGCATTCTAAGAGATGCAAGGATTCTTTTCGTAAAATTTTCTAGTTTCTTAGTAGATGATTTAGCTTTGACTAAATGATACTGTTAATGGCTATAAGATTATTTTTTAAAAAAATTTAAATTAATAATAAAAAATACATAGTCTTAGTATTTTAAAAAATTTTAGGAACTTGTATGTTTCTATTAAATAAATGACAGAGATTAATTTGTCTAATTTTTTATCAAAATTTAATTTAAAAATTGATTTGTCTAATAAATAAAAAAAGTTAAAAATTCATTTGATAATTTAATTTTATTGAGAATTAAATTGTCTGACCACAAGTTTTTAGATATCAATACTTATCATTAATTATTTTTTAGAATTTTTTTTCATTTGGGGATTTTTCCTTTAATTTCCAATTTTTTAAAGTTTCTTTTTTTTTTTCATACAACACACATACACTCACACATACTAACTTAGTTATCACTACTAGAATTTAAACTTGGCGTGGCTTAGTAAGAGGCAAACACCTTAAGCTCAAAATATGTTAACATTGCTGTACCCCTTTTTTGGTATTATTGTACATACCCCTTTTTTGGACGGAAAAAGCTACATATATACTTTGATCCAGATTCTCTGATTGTCTCTTATATAGCTTAAGACCCTAAAGCAAGCTGGAATGGGCTTATTTTAGCTGGCTTAGACTTGGATCTTGAGCTATTATTTATCTATTATCTGCGCCCTAGTGTTTCACCAAAATCCAAAAACTGAAACCTAGTCTTCATTCACCTCTTGATGGTTGATACGTGGCACAAACATTACGCACATGATTGACAAAAAAACATTACTCACATGAAGCCATGAA
>NC_029787.2:102536668-102554011 GCF_000816755.2 Arachis ipaensis | reverse complement strand
TTAATAGTTAATTTTTTTTTTTTTCACATATCTTTTTTTTCTTTTTCTTTCATTGTCAAAAATGTAACATCTTTTCTAACCACTTTTGTGTAGAATGTAGATAGTGTGTTGTAGTAGTTCACATAATTCAATAATTCATACACCCAAGGAGAAATCCAACCAAAAAATTTTGCCCTATTTACAACAATGGTGATTTGCCATTAAAGATTCTGACATTATTTTTAATATGTAGTAAAAGGATGAAAATCGGATACAGAATAAAATGAGATATATAAAAGACAATTATTAAGGTATGAACGCCATTACATAGGCTTGTACATTAATGAATTAAAAAGGTTATGCAATATGTATCAAATGTCATATTCTACTGCTAAATATAGTTTGTGTATAAAACTGGCAAAGGAATTTAAAGGGCATTTGATAGAAATGTTAGAGTATTGGGAACAAAAATTGACTAGTCTACTTGGCTAGTAATTGAAGTAACAATTATATTACGTATATACAAAAAAATTAGTTATTAAATTAATTATTAGGTAAAACACACTAATAAATTATTTCGACTTTAAAATTACGTCAATTTTTTATTTTAATTTTTGCTATAAATATGTCATAAATAATTCTATGTAAATCGAATAAATTAGAATCGATTTACACTTTTTAGTAATAAATCGAAGCAATTCGATTTAGCATGTATATGTTGTCCTAATAGTAAATTGAATCAACTAAATTCTATTTATTACTAATACATCGTATATATATAAATCGAATATAATTAATTCGATTTATTACTGAACAGCACATGTATAGTAAATCGAATCAGGTTGATTCAATTTAGTATTGATACAGATTATTGACATTTATTGACTAAAATCCTAAAATGGTCCTTGAGATTGGGCGAGTTACCCATAATCGTCCTTGACTTTTAAAATTCCCTAATAGTATCCCTCACATTCAGCTCCGGGACCCATAGTTGTCCTGCGACCCTTTTTGGCGCACAGTCAGCAAACGGAGTAATGATCTGGCACCTCCCATGCCATGCTGGAGCCAGCAACGGCTAGCTGACGTGGCAAATCTTAATTTTCTACCCAATATGGTCCTGATCTCATTAAAACCCTAAAAGCTAAGAATGATTATTATATGTAGTATCTCTTCTTCCCTTCTCCTTCATCCCATAATTGTAGTCCACCATTGTGATTTAACGGAGATTCCATTGACATGTGCAAAGGTGTTTTCCACATAATAAAATCAACCTGTCAGAGCCAGATCTCAGTGAAAATTTGGGATTGCAGGATGAAACTCGTGATGAACTTGGTGCCGAGTTCCACAAGAAGTTGGATTTGAAGGATGAGGATGAAAGGGTAGCTGAAAATGAGAAGAAAGATTCGGACTTTGTAGCTGGTAGTGGAGAATATGGTGGTGAGGAATTGGGTGGTGAAGGTGGTTGTGCCCCCAGAAACAGGTGAAGCACAAGGGAGTGATAATAATGATGGTTGGGATGATGATGAGGGTTATGGCTGGAATGCGAATGTGAAAGAAAGTGAGGTTGCTAAGGTAAGTGGAGATTTTGATGTTGATGGTGATGGTAATGGTGATGATGAAGTTGAAGTTGAAGGTGATGAAGAAGTGGAGAAGAAGAAAGATAGAAGCAGTGGTAGAGTTCAACAGCAATATCCACTGAGGCCTGATGCTGAAGATTGTGCTTTCTATCTTAAAACTGGAACTTGCAAATTTGGATTCAATTGCAAGTTTAATCACCCACTTGGTAGGAGGAAGAACCAGGTATTAATTATTCTTCTGTTCCTATTATCAATCTAGCACAGTGGTCTGGATTGCATGTTTGAAAATTATGGGTGAAATTCACTTATTAATATTTATCATTTGTCCAAGATTTTTTTTTCCTTGTATTTTTAGCATTATATATTATATCAATAGAATGAGTAGATTGAGATAAAGGGCATTTATGCTTAGCTGAATAATCACTGGCTTGCCCTTCACCTCCAAACATTGCTTCAGAGTATTAATGAAATCTCCACTAAATCACAATGGTGGACCACAATTATGGGATGAAGGAGAAGGGAAGAAGAGATACTACAGATAATAATCATTCTTAGCTTTTAGGGTTTTAATGGGATCAGGACCACATTGGGTAGAAAATTAAGATTTGCCACGTCAGCTAGCCGTTGCTGGCTCCAGCATGGCATGGGAGGTGCCAGATCATTACTCTATTTGCTGACTGTGCACCGGAAAGGGTCGTAGGACAACTATGGGTCCCGAAGCTTAATGTGAGGGATACTATTAGGGAATTTTAAAAGTCAATGACGATTATGGATAACTCGCCCAATCTCAGGGACCACTTTGGGGTTTTAGTCACATTTATTACTTTTAAGTTAATTATATTAACTTTAAAATATAAATATCAATAAAAAATAACCCCATTTAGATTCAAATAAAATATCAAAAAATCAAAACAAATAAGAATAGAAATCCAATTTTATATTTTAGTTCAAATTCCAAAAAATCTACATTTTTATAAATTTATGAACTTAAAACGGAATAATAAACTATTTTTAAAAATTCATTAAAAATCATCATTTGACTCATTAGCATCTAAAGAATCATTACCAGGACTTTTGATGTTGAAAAAGTTAATATAAAGTATAACCCTTCAAGATGAAAAAGGGGTTAAAACTTGAATTTTTTTTCATAATCAAAAGTAACAGATAGTTATACATGATAAAATAACCAACTATATTTATACAATATGTAATTAAAACTTTAAATATATTATTTTTAGATTACATATTGTTCATACCCTGTGTCGAACTGTCTGATCCGGGATGTTTAGCGACAAAGCGACCGACCTCTTCAGGTCAGACCATCCGACCTCTTCTCAAAGAGCTCGGCCAAATTGCCAAGAAAGCCCAATAAAGGGCCCAAATAGAGGAACATGACCCAAATCATAAGGCAGCCCAAGCCTATAGAGATAAGGGCGGTTCCCTTGAAGATAAGATGACCTCGCTCAAAGATAAGATAAAATAAAGATAACTAACTTATCTTATCTAAAAAAGGTCACTTCTCACCATTATAAATACACTGGAGCACCCAGGTATAACTCATATTCTGATTCTACTAAAAATCTGCTTAATACCCTTGCTAACTTAAGCATCGGAGTCCCTTGCAGGTACCACCACCCTCCGATGACAGAGGATCAGCAGCATTACCAGTCGGACGCGACTGCTCCGGCCACCACCCACACGCCAGACACGTCATCACCGATCAGTACAGAAGATCTCGTCTGAGATCGATCTACAGTTTTAGGTGACCCTCGGAACATTGGCGCCATTGCCGGGGAATCTGGAAGTCATCCCACCACCATGGCAGACGACCATGACAACGACCACGATTCGGATCTAGAAGATAGAACACCGCACAAGAACGCGGATACTACACCAAAAGATACCCCTCAACCTAACAAAAACAACGATTCACCAAATGTGGGAGCCATGGAGGCACTTCAAGACCGCTTAAAGCAACTCGAAAAAGAGGTGGAGCATCAACGAGAAGCTGAGAGAGACCAACGAAGGGGAGTTAGATGACGCCGCGAGTTAGAGGACAAGCTCCTAAAACTCGAAGCAGATCTCAAGACCAAGACTACTCGATCCGGTCACGAAGACGACTCCCGTAAGGACCAAGACCCATTCACCAAAGAGATTATGAGGACCAAAATCCCAAAGGACTTCAAACTTTCCGACATGACTTTATACGATGGCACAGTAGATCCTGGCCATCATCTCAGTAACTTTAGAAGTAGAATGTACCTCATCGACGCCTCAGATGCAGTTCGCTGCAAAGTCTTCCCAACTACTTTAACAAAGATAGCAATTAGATGGTTCGACAATCTACCACCTAGGTCCATCTCAAGCTTCGATGACTTAGCCAAGAAGTTCCTGGCCAGATTCTCCATCCAAAAAGATAAGGCTAAGCACGCCCCAAGTCTATTAGGAATCAAACAAGGAGATCGGGAAAGTCTCCGCAGCTACATAAAAAGATTCAACAAAGCATGTCTGGACATACAAAGCCTACCAACAGAGGCCGCCATTATGGGTCTCATCAATGGATTACGAGAAGGACCTTTTAGCCAATCTATATCGAAAAAATACCCCACATCTCTGAACGAAGTGCAAGAACGAGCAGAGAAGTACATCAACATAGAGGAAACCTCTCGACTAGGAGAGACCTCAAAATCCGGATTCAACTACTCCTCCCGAGATAAAGATAAAGAATCCAAAAAGAAAGAAGATCAACATGGGGAAAAAATAAAAAATATCACAATTACACCCCTCTTCGGGTGTCCCTTGTGGATGTCTACAGAGAAGTGTGCCATACTGAAAAAATACCCCCAGCTCGACCACTCAAAGGCAAAAAAGAAGGAGGAAATCGGACTGAATATTGTGAATATCATCGAATCCGTGGGTATTCCACCAACGAATGCTTTGACTTAAAGAACGTCATAGAAAAACTAGTAAGAGAGGGGAAATTAGGTCGATACATAGCCACCCGAGACGATGAGCAAAGAAAAAGGAAAAAGGACGAAGATGTCGGACGAACTGAGCAATCACCTTGTACACCAGAGAGACACGTCCACATGATACACGGAGGATTTACGGGAGGAAAAATCTCTAAATCATCTCGCAAAAGATATCTTAAAGAAGTATATCATGTCGAGGGAAAGAAGGAAGCACTCGACATCCCCACAATTACTTTTACCAAAGAGGATGCATCCGGCATCATCTCAGGACACGACGATCCCATGGTCATCACTATTATACTGGCAAACGCAAATCTCCACCGCACACTGGTAGACCAAGGAAGCTCCGCCGACATCTTGTTCAAAACTGCCTTCGACAAACTTGGCCTGGAAGAAAAAGAACTCAAAGCATATCCGAACAGCCTGTTCGGACTGGGAGACACTCTAGTTCAGCCACTTGGATACATCCCATTACACACGACCTTCGGAAAAGGAAACCAGTCAAGAACACTCAAGATAGACTACATCGTGGTCGACGTGAGTTCAGCCTACAATGCCTTAATAGGTCGGACAACCTTAAATCAGCTCAGCGCTGTAGTCTCGACTCCACATCTATGCATGAAGTTCCCAACTACAGAAGGAATAGCTACAATAAAAGCAGACCAGAAGACAGCACGCCGCTGTTACAACGAAAGTCTAAACCTCAGAGGTAGAGGAGAAGAATTCCACATCATCGAGCTTGGTGGAGTTTAGAGGCGGGAAGAACTCCGCCCACAACCCGAAGGAGAAGTAGAAAAAGTCCAGATCGGAGATATTCCGGACAAAACAACCAATATCGGTACAATCCTAAAAGGAGATAAAAAAGAATCACTCGTACAGTTCTTACGAGATAACATCAACATCTTTGCATGGAAGGCTGTGGACATGCCAAGCATAGACCCTGAATTAATGTGCCACAAGCTAGTAGTCTACCCAGGATCTCGGCCAGTACAACAGAGACGTAGAAAGCTCGGACCAGAACGATCCCAAGCTGTGGAAGACCAGGTACAAGCTCTACTGGAGGCAGGATTCATAAGAGAAGTCAAGTACCCACTATGGCTAGCTAACGTCGTCTTGGTGAAAAAATCAAATGGGAAGTGGTGGATGTGCACCGACTACACTGATCTCAACAAATCCTGCCCAAAAGATCCTTATCTACACCCAAGTATCGACGCTCTGGTGGATGCCTCCTCCAGATACAAATACCTCTCGTTTATGGACGCATATTCGGGATACAATCAAATCCCAATGTACCCACCCGACCAAGAAAATATTTCATTCTTAACCCCAAAAGCAAACTACTGCTACATCGTCATGCCTTTTGGACTTAAAAATGCAGGAGCCACTTACCAGAGATTAATGAATAAGGTCTTTATGGATCACATCAAAAAAATCATGGAAGTCTATGTGGACGACATGTTAATAAAGACACAAAGTGAAGAGATGTTACTGTCCGACCTCACCCAAGTTTTCGACACTATAAGAAGACATGGCATGCAACTTAATCCTGCAAAATTCACCTTCGCAGTAGAAGCTGGCAAATTCTTGGGTTTTATGCTTACACAAAGAGGAATTGAGGCAAACCCGGATAAATGCCAGGCCATACTCGATATGAAGAGCCCGACTTGCGTCAAAGAGGTACAACAGCTCAATGGAAGATTGGCAGCCTTGTCCAGATTTCTAGCGAGATCAGCAATAAGATCTCTCCCCTTCTATGCTACTCTCAGGAAAGGAAAGAGGTTCAAATGGACAACAGAGTGCGAACAGGCCCTCCAAGCTTTCAAAAAGTTCCTGGGACAACCTCCTATCCTAACTCGGCCACGAGAAGGAGAACCCTTTGTATTATACCTCACAGTAGGAAGTCGAGCAGTAGCCTCAGTATTGGTCCGAGAAAACGACAGTGGGCAACAACCTGTATACTTCATCAGCAAGGCACTACAAGGATCCGAGCTGAACTACCAAAAAATAGAAAAATTTGCCTATGCTCTCATATTAACATCTCGACAACTTCGCCCATATTTCCAAGCCTACAGCATCAGGGTTCGGACCAATAAGCCAATAAAAGGCATTCTGCAGAAAACAGATTTAGCAGGACAATCGAGTTGTCTGAATTCGACCTTCAATACGAAGCTCGGACAGCCATCAAATCCTAATATTTGGCTGACTTCATTGCAGAATTTACAGATACCTCAGAAATCCCTACAGAATGGAATCTCTATGTAGACAGTTCCTCAAACAAAACTGGAAGCGGCGCGGGTGTGATAATTGAAAGCGATCAGGGAATCCAAATCGAACTTTCCCTCAAATTCGGGTTCCCTGCCTCAAACAACCAAACTGAATATGAAGCACTACTAGCTGGTTTGAAGTTGGCTAAAGAGGTCGGAGCTCAAAAGCTCATCATCTTCAGTGACTCACAGGTGGTCACTTCACAAATAGCAGGGAGCTACCAAGCCAAAGATCTCACCATGAAAAAATACTTGGACAAAACCAGGGAACAGCTCGGACAACTCGGGGAATATGAGGTCTGCCACATACCTCGAGAACAAAATGCCTGAGCTGATGCACTCTCAAAATTAGCCAGCACTAAACCAGGAGGCAAGAATAGAAGCCTCATCCAGGAAATGCTGCAGAACCCGTCAATCTCGGAAGAAGAAAAAGTCCTAGCCATAACAAGCCTGGATCAAGGATGGATGACTTCCATAATTAACTACCTCAAAACAGAAACACTCCCCACAGATGAGAAGGAGGCAAAGAGGCTAAAAAGGGAGGCACAATACTACACTATCATAAACAATACTCTATACAAAAGGGGAATTTCAATACCATTGTTAAAATGTGTACCGACTTCCAACACAAAGGAAGTTTTAGAAGAAGTACACAGTGGCATCTGTGGCAATCATCTCGGAGCGCAGGCACTTACCAAAAAAGTACTCCGGGCAGGATTTTATTGGCCAACTCTACAAAAGAAAGCCACAGAGTTCGTAAAGACGTGTCCACCATGTCATAAACATGACTTTCCAACGCAATTGGAAGCACGCCATTTCGAGTTCTGTAGCTCCAGAAAATCCACTTTGAGTGTAGGGAGGTCAGAATCCAACAGCATCAGCAGTCCTTTTTCAGCCTGAATCAGATTTTTGCTCAGCTCCTTCAATTTCAGCCAGAAAAATACCTGAAATTACAGAAAAACACCAAACTCATAGTAAAGTCCAGAAATATGAATTTTTCCTAAAAACTAATGGAAATAAACTAAAAACTAACTAGAACATACTCAAAACTATATGAAATTAACCCCAAAAAGCGTATAAAATATCCGCTCATCAATGCCAACTTTTACATCGCCCCGCCAGAGGAGATCATCAGCGTAACCTCGCCCTGGCCATTCGCAAAATGGGGACTCGACCTGCTCGGATCTTTCCCTCAGGGAACAGGACAAGTCAAATTCCTCATAGTAGGGGTAGACTACTTTACAAAATGGATTGAGGCAGAACCTCTAGCTAACGCCACTGCTCAAAGAAGTCGAAAATTCCTATATATAAACATTGTCACAAGGTTTGGGGTTCTATACTTCATCACCACAAACAATGGCACCCAATTCACAGATGCAGGCTTTAGAAAGTTAGTGGCCGACTTGAACATAAAACACCAATTCACCTCCATAGAACATCCCCAGGCCAATGGAGAAGCCAAAGCTGCCAACAAAGTCATATTGGTTGGGCTAAAATGGAGATTACAGGATGCAAAGGGAGCCTGGGCTGAAGAGCTTCCACAAGTCCTATGGACATACCGAACAACGCCATATTCCACCACAAAGGAATCACCCTTCCGATTAGCTTATGGAATGGAGGCAATGATCCCAGTGGAGATTGAAGAAGGGTCGCCCAGAGTGATCCACTATAATGAAGAAGCCAACTCCCAACTTCAAAGGGAAGAACTCGACCTACTTTCGGAAATCCAAGAAAGAGCTCGAATCAGAGAAGAGGCATTAAAATGTCGAATGGCTTCGAGATACAATCAAAAGATAGTGCCACAAAATTTTTCCGAGAACGACCTCATCCTAATCCGAAATGATATCGGAACAACTCGACCTGGAGAAGGAAAGCTGGCAGCAAACTGAAAAGGACCCTACCGAGTCATAGAAGTACTTGGAAAGGGCTACTACAGACTGTCCGAACTCGAAGGGCGAGAGCTCCCTAGGTCGTGGCACGCCTGCAACCTGAGAAGGTACTCTAGTTAGGGGGTGATAAATTATCTTAGGATAAGGCGCACTCTTTTTTCTGAAAAGGTTTTTTAATGAGGTGCCAAGCCAAAGAGCTACAAATTGCCCGACTTAGAGGGATAAAACTCCCACATGTATATATCTGCATTTTCTTTTGAATAAAATTTGTTTAGATCTTCTACAAATTCTCAAGACGCATTAATCTGAAATGCTCATTGTCCGATTATAAATCCACATATCGGCAGAAAGTGAAAACCAAATTCAATGCACGAACACGATAAAGACCAGCAAAGACAAAAACCAAATTCATCAAAAGGTCGACCAAACGGGGATTAAACCCAATTTCTACAAAATCGGCAAAGATGAAAACAGATTAATGCAAGAAGTTATCGAAAGTGATCCATAGAAAGGACTTGACGAGGTCTTAATAAAATGGATTGCTAAAAAATAACTTAAAGACTGGCTGACGTAAAGAAGTCGGATCAGTCACAAACCAAAGTTATAAAAAGTAAATCCCTGGAAAGAGGTCTGGCCAGCCCTATAAAAGAGGATTACTAAAGTAATTAGAAGGGCCCGACATGATGAAGTCGGTCCAAAACATAAAGTTATAAAAGTAATCCCTGAAAGAGACCGGAGCAAGGTCCAAAAAAGAGGATTACTAAAATAACTTAGAAGGGCCCGACATGATGAAGTCGGCCCAAAACATAAAGTTATAAAAGTAATCCCTGAAAGAGACCTGAGCAAGGTCCAAAAAAGAGGATTACTAAAATAACTTAGAAGGGCCCGACATGATGAAGTCGGCCCAAAATATAAAGTTATAAAAGTAATCCCTGAAAGAGACCTGAACAAGGTCCGAAAAAGAGGATTACTAAAATAACTTAGAAGGGCCCGACATGATGAAGTCGGCCCAAAACATAAAGTTATAAAAGTAATCCCTGAAAGAGACCGGAGCAAAGTCCAAAAAAGAGGATTACTAAAATAACTTAGAAGGGCCGGACATGATGAAGTCGGCCCAAAACATAAAGTTATAAAAGTAATCCCTGAAAGAGACCTGAGCAAGGTCCAAAAAAGAGGATTACTAAAATAACTTAGAAGGGCCCGACATGATAAAGTCGGCCCAAAACATAAAGTTATAAAAGTAATCCCTGAAAGAGACCTGAACAAGGTCCAAAAAAGAGGATTACTAAAATAACTTAGAAGGGCCCGACATGATGAAGTCGGCCCAAAACATAAAGTTATAAAAGTAATCCCTGAAAGAGACTTGAACAAGGTCCAAAAAAGAGGATTACTAAAATAACTTAGAAGGGCCCGACATGATGAAGTCGGCCCAAAACACAAAGTTATAAAAGTAACCCCTGAAAGAGACCTGCACAAGGTCCAAGAAAGAGGATTACTAAAAATAACTTAGAAGAAACCGACATGACGAAGTCGGCCTCCTAAAAACCTTAACGTTATAAAAGGAAATTCCTAACAGAGACCTGAACAAACAAAACGGATTACTAGAAATAACTTCAGGCCAAAGTGAGGAAGCCAACATACAAGGTGGATCCAAACATCCACAACCTCAAAGGAACCAAGCCACAAGTATGAAATACAAAGGCAATCCAAAGAGGTCGAACAACAAAGTTCCAACACTCCCAAAAAACCTAAAAAGATACCAAGACAGATGCAGACAGATATGTTACAAAAAACACAAGTTATAATAATAACAAACTCAAGAGGCTACCAAAATCAGCCCCAAGAGCTTGAGAAACCACTTTGTTTTTCAAAATAAAGTTGCTAAACAAGCAACTAAGAGAGTATCAAAAGTCAGAGCTACCAATTACAACATATAAAAGGTTCAAAGCCCACAAGCCGGGCTATCTACACAAATATCCAGATAATCATTGAGGATCTGAAGGCTTCTCAGCAGCATCAACACGGGGTAAAGGAGGGCAAGTCTGAAGAAGCACCGCATCCACGGTTTCATCATCCCGGTTCAAGATTTGACAATCAGGCTCTGACTCAGGATGACCAGCCTCAGATGAAGGAGCTAAAGAAGTAGGCACAACGGAAGCTTTGGAGGCAGGTACTAAAGGAGGGTTGACATCATCATCATCAGGGTTATCAGGGATAATCTTACCGTCCTTTACGACGTTATCCAAGCTTAAGAGAGTTAGGTCGAGCTCGGGTGCAAGAACCCGGACCTGCTCCTTCAGGTTCTCATAAGCAGTAGTTACACTACCTACAAGGTGACCCTGGAGCTCGGCGTAATCAACTCGGACAGACTCTAAATCATCCTTGAGACGCATCATCTCCCTATAAGTCGTGACATAACTCTCCGTGTGCTTCAACGCTGTGTCTTCAGCCAACTTCGCAGAAGCCGCCAAGGCAATAGAACTGGCCTTTTCACCCTCCAACTCTTTCTCCAACTTAGTCACCCTCACCTCAAGTTCCTCCTTCAAACCCTTCATTCGGTCGAACTCCAACTTAGCCCCTTCCATAAAAGCCTTTGTAGCATGAATGGGAAGATCTTGAGCAGTCTGATATAAAGCCGCCCCCATATATGCCATTTTTACGCTGCTCCGAGTAATAAAGTCCAAATGGCGAAGGAGAGAAACATCGTCAGTAGGAATGGTGCCATAAGGACCAATTTGCTGGTCCACAAACTCAACAGCATCAAAATCAGGGCCATCAAGGTTAAATGGCTCAGCGGTTTTTTTCTTTTTTGGTGGAGGAGCACCAGAGGTAACGACAGAAGCCTGTGGAGGATCAACCAAATAAACCCGAGGAGTAGGAATTATCCTCCTCGGTCCAGGAGAGCTCGGTACAGATGGCTTCGACTGAACCTGAGAAGACCCCTCCTCGGCCATCTTGGCCGAGATGTTCTGAACTGCAGTAGCTTTCCTCGCCTTCTTAAAGGCCTTCATAGATTCTTTATTTTTAATCATCTCTGCAAACAAACATCACAGCGAAAGACCAGGTTATGAATCAAAGAAGAGAAAAGAAATAAACTCGACAAAATAAGCAAAAAGACAAAAGAGAAATCAACCACTACCCAGCTCAGCTCGGAGAAGAGAGGGATTTCCTAGGAATTTCTTTGTATCAAGATAGGGAGGCTGCCCCCAGTTTTCTTCCAACATAGTCACAAAGGCTTTCTCAGCCTCATCTAACATCTCCCACGTATATTTAGACACCATTACATTCTTTTGCCATTCTAAAAGAAAAGTAGGCTCGTCATTTTCATCCAGAAAAAAGGGCCGAGCTCCCTCAACAGCTCGGACCCTGAAAAAGTAATTCTTAAAGTCACGAAAAGATTCATCAAACATGAAAAAAACCGTCTTCTCCTGGGAAGCTCGGAAAGAAACCCAGGCGGCCTTCTTCTTAACCACCCCAGGCTTTGTCAAAACAAAGAGATAAAAGAAGAGGGACTGCAAAGCAGGGATACCTAGTTCGTGACACAGCAATTGAAAGATTTTTATAAAACCCCAGGAGTTGGGGTGAAGCTGATATGGAGCTACGTTACAAGACCACAATAGGTTGGTCTCAAAGGGGGTAAAAGGAAGAGTAATATTCATTTGACTAAAAAAGAAGTCGTATGCATGGAAAAAGGGACGTTCTCCAACAACTCGGGTAGAAAAGCAAACCCTTTCTTCAGAGTTAGGGGATACAAGCTCATAATTCTTTTCATCACTACCATTACTACAAATCCTATGAAATTGCCTAAGCTGCTGACAAAATTCGGAGTCGACCAAAGAAACACACAGAAGAACCATAGAATCCACCCAATCGGCCATGCCCTCAGGGACTTGGGAAGATGTCTCAACAATATTTTTGCGAGAAGACATGAGGTCAACTAGTCCTACAGCAAGAAAGAAGAAAATAGATTACCAACCAAAAACACATCGGGCAAAAGTCAAAATCAACTCATAAGCAGAGCATGACTCAAGCATACAAGCAAGTAAAAGGAAAACCCCAAGATAAGGTCCAGGGGCATCCTTTAGAGGCAGTGACAGAGTAAGGACTCAAAAAAAATCTACGAGACTAACATCCCAACAAAATTCTCAGCAAAGAAAAGCCCTTTTTCAATCAAAAAGTAAACAACAAATACCAAACAGGAGGACATCAAAGACGCAACCTTTTTCAAAAGAATCAAACGAAGCCATTATTCCGGAAAGCTACAAAATCAAATAAAAAGGCAGTAAAACATGAAAAGCCCTAAAAAACCTCAATCATCAGGAGAAATGCCAGAAACACGCATCACAGCAACAATCGGGCATAACGACGCGAAAAAGTTCAAACTTTCCAGCATGCATTCAGACGAAAAATCAAAGCTTTACCAAAGAACCGAAGGCAAAGCGACGAAAGAAGTAAAGAAGCAGAAAGTAAAACCAACCTGGAAAAAGGAGAAAGCTTCAAAGAAGTTGAAGATGGAAGACAGAATCCGGAATCGCCTTTAAAAGAGAGCACCAACAATCGCCAAGCAACGTCGCTGGAAGAAATGCGAAAATGCAAAAACAGAAAGTGAGAAAGAAAAGGGGGAAGTTACAAGTAAAACAGAGAAGAGAAACCGTTTTTTGTGTGTAAAGTTCAAAATAAAAGAGCCAAGGGAAACGGGACATTAAAAATTAATTAATGAGGGTATTAAACCCTCGCACATTCCCAAGACCAGAGCGCTAATACCAAAGCGCGCGCTTAAGAAAACGTTCCGCATTCAAAAAGATTCTACAGAGAGGAAGTCGGATGCTCGAGTTCAGCTTCACCAGAGAAGGATCGAAGTCCCAAAACTAAGACTCGACCTCAAAAGAAAAACCGAGCTCGAGCAGGGGCACTGTTCATACCCTGGGTTGAACTGTCCGATCCGGGATGTTTAGCGACAAAGCGACCGACCTCTTCAGGTCAGACCATCCGACCTCTTCTCAAAGAGCTCGGCCAAATTGCCAGGAAAGCCCAATAAAGGGTCCAAATAGAGGAACACGACCCAAATCATAAGGTAGCCCAAGCCTATAGAGATAAGGGCGGTTCCCTTGAAGATAAGATGACCTCGCTCAAAGATAAGATAAGATAAAGATAACTAACTTATCTTATCTAAAAAAGGTCACTTCTCACCATTATAAATACACTGGAGCACCCAGGTATAACTCATACTCTGATTCTACTAAAAACCTGCTTAATACCCTTGCTAACTTAAGCATCGGAGTCCTTTGCAGGTACCACCACCCTCCGGTGACAGAGGATCAGCAGCATTACCAGTCGGACGCGACTGCTCTGGCCACCACCCACACGCCGGACACGTCATCGCCGATCAGTACAGAAAATCTCGTCCGAGATCGACCTACAGTTTCAGGTAACTCTCGGAACACATATTATATAAATATAGTTAATATTTTTATATTATATAACTATTTGTTACTTATGAATCTAAAAAAAATCTAAGTTTTAACCCCTATGCTATCTTGGAGGGTTATACTTTATATTAAATTTTTCAGCATCAAAAGTTTCGATAATGATTCTTTAGATGCTAATGTGTCAAATGATAATTTTTAATAAAATTTTAAAAATTGTTTGTTGTTCCGTTTTAAATTCATAAGTTTATAAAAACATAAATTTTCTTTGAATTTGAACTAAAACACATAAATTGGATTTCTATTCTTATTCGTTTTGATTTTTTTATATTTTATTTTAATTTAAATGGAAGTATTTCTTTATTGACATTTATGTTTTAAAATTAGTCAATAATCTGAATCAGAGCGTTCGATAGTAAATCTATTTGTATACAATATATACATGCTACAACATATACATGCTAAATCGATTGGATTCGATTTACTATTAAAAAGTGTAAATCTAATTTAATTGGTTCGATTTACATACATGCATGTACTAATGTATCTTATATCTAAATGAAGTACTAACATAGTAACATGAGCCCATATATATTTAATTCAACTTCATCCGCTAGTCCAAGCAAATTACCTTATAAACCAATTTGAATTTAGTCGACTACTCAACTCAAATCTTTAAATATTTAAATTCATTGTGGATTAATTTTTTATATGCTGGATTAAGAGATTCTATGAAAAAAAAATACCTTATTCCAAGCAGCACCTAAATCTAAAAATTTATAAAATAGACTTTTCCTTTTCTTAGGAGATTTTGTATCATTGAATTTTTTTTTTTTTCAATTTACTTTATTACATGTTGATTTTCTAATATTTTTCTTTGTAAAACAACTATACATTAGCTTAGCAACACAATCCTAGCCTCCTATGCTTCTTCAACAATCAAGGCATTAGGAGATCCCGCATCTTGTTATCGATGCATTTGGATTCATTTCTTTGATTTGTCACACTCACAAAGACAAATTTAACCATCCATGTGTTTGCCTTAAATTTCTAAAATTAAAATAAAATAAATCTGACCTCATTTCCGAGAAACAATTAAAACAAAAAATGTACAAAGGAGTGTTCATTTACATTTACAAGTTACTTGGTAGCATTCTCTGAACTATCCCAAACAAATTAATTTAAGGAATGAAATGAAGGAATTCAAAGCTCCCTAGACGAACTCTGCCAAACTTCAACAAAGTGTTGGTCTCTCTTAGTGAGGAACATCCTGCTACCACCGAAGGCTAAATTGGTAATTTTAGCACCACCCATATCCTGGACCCTACCCATGAGGTTCTTCTTGAAAATCCTCCCTCCCTCAACGGACACACTCTCACCAACCTTCTTGTTCCCCATAACCACCTCCGACCAAAGCTCCACGTCACCACCTTTGGTGCAGAACACTTGGTTCCCCTGCGTCTCCACCTTGCACCCAATCCCTTCCTTCTTCCCATTCGTCACTTTCCTCTTATCACCGAGACACACCCACGTGTTGCTCGTGTTTCCTCCACTGCTCAAATTTCGCAGATCAATGTAGAAGGCCTCGCCGGAGTTCACCCCGACCTTGAAGATCACTGATAAGGGATCAGAAACTGCCACGTCTGCGAAGCAATCCACCTTCTCCGGCAGCTCCCACACCACGTTCCCTGACCGCACGTCCCACAGCCTCACGTTCCCGGAGACGCCCGAGGGGCCGCTGTGGGACCCGGACGCCATCAGGAGGTTGTATCCTTCCACCCACTGTAGCTTCGTCGCCGGGATCGCCGAGTCGATATCGGCGCCGTAGATCTCGTTGTGGCCGATCTCAGTGACGGGTTTCAGGCTCTGAAGATCGTAGACAACGATGGTGTTCGAGTTCCGGCGAGAAGACTCGAAGCTGACGAAGAGTTCCTCCCGCGAGGAACCAATGGCCTGAACGGTTGAACCCGATCTCGTCACGTTTTCCCAAGTTAGGGTTTCTCTTACGTGTCCCTTATTGAGGTCGAGGATCTGCAAGCCGGAAAAATCGGTGGCGCCGGCGGCGGCTAACGATGGAGATAGCGCCAATAGGGAGTCCACGGCTGTGAAGTGGGTGAGGATGGTAGATTTTCGGCGGAGGGACCAGTCAAAGGTGGTGATCTTGGAACCGTGGGCCACGTGGACGGAACCGTAGCGGGTGGTGGCGATAGTGGAAGGGGAATCCCTTCCGTTCAAGGGCAGTAAGAGCGATTTGTGGAGGTTGAAGGGCTCGAAATTGGAGGGGCTTGAGAGAGAATTAACGAGGAGATTCTCGATGCCATAAAATTGGGATTCCAAGATTAGGTCTTGGAGATCGAATGATTTGGCCTTGGAAGGGAGGTTGCCGGTGCGGAGGAGAGAGAGGAGGAGAGAGAAGATTTCGGGGTCTCTGTCGACAAAGGGTGCGTAGTACGGTGATGATGCTTCGGCGATTTTTGAGAAGAAGGTTTTGGGACCTGCTGAAGTTAGCGTCTGCTTCGTCGTTTGGAAGAGCTGCCCACCAACGTCGATGGTTACTATGTTGGGTTGCCATTTAAGCACACCTCCATCTGCTTCAGAACTTACAAACGGTGGCATTTTCTTCTTTTATTTTTTTGTTTTCTTGGGGTGTTTGGTTTTGTGCAGCCTTGTTGTGTTTTTTTGAAATGCGATGAGAGAAAGCAGTGATAGAGGATTCAGAGTTGAGACTTGGTATTTGGTGAATGGTGAGAGAGGAGTCGGGCTGTTACTTTTATATTAGCAGTTGTTGAACTTTCTGTCATGTTTCTAGTATGAATTCGTTGCCAAAGGAGTAGGATCTTGAAATTCTAGAAGGTCTAATCTGGATCAAAGTCAAACTTACTTGGTCCCATTCTTTTAGTAATAATAATAATAATATAAAAAATAAAACAAGAAAAAATATTGAAGCATCTTAGCTTTCAGTTTTAGATATATGACTAGCTAATATTTAATTAATCGGAAAAAAAATTATGGTGTTAATAGCCGCCCGAAATGGACCATTTATTTTTGTAGGAGAAAAACAAGGCTGGCTGGCTATCTTTTGTCGAGCAATGCGGCGGGGATCCTCCTGTTGTCCTTCCCCTGCGCTATTTTCCCACGTTTCATTTTCACATTTTACGAAAACCATAATAAGGTTTGACATTCAAATATGGTGTCTAAAATTTTTTTATTCATAAAAAGATATTAAAAAAAATAAA
>NC_029787.2:102528522-102536589 GCF_000816755.2 Arachis ipaensis | reverse complement strand
ATTTCTCAAAACAAAATCACATTTTTTTTAGAAATCACCGTCTATCTTTTTTTTTCATAATTGTTCAATCTTTTTTATTTGGTATTTAATATGATTTTTTTTATAATTGTTCAATCTTCTTTATCTGATATTCAATATGAGTTGTAACTAAATTTTATTGTATTTTATTCTTAATTTAGAACACAAGTATATAAAAAAATATTTTAAAGAAAGGTCTTTAAGTCATAATGCTAAAAATTGAAAAAAAATTAAGATACTAAGAAGGAAACAAAAATAACAGTGAGCGAAACAAGAACAAAAAGATATGACGGTCTTTATCAATTTTTGGGTATGAAATATGGGGGAAAGGTATATATATAAGATCGAAAAGAATCGAGAAAGAAAAACGATATATTTGGATACAACTGTTTATCATGGTCCTTAACCCTAACTACGTGACTCCTTCTACTAAGCCACTCCCGCAACCAAGAAGTTGTTCGACTACTTCATTAGAGTGGACTCCTCCACTACCTCCGTCTGCTCAGCAGTCCACTATTTCGACGACGTTGCCTCTAGCAACAGACATTGCAATGCCGAAATCCTCTCACGGATCCCAGCCAAATGCCGCTCCACCACCTCCCATCGTACGGATAACGATTTTGCTTGATGGTTTAATAGCGTGAGTACTATTTTAAGTCTTTAATATGCATATTATTTTAGTTAGTTAGTTTAGTTTAGTTACACTCAATCTTATAGTTTTAGTGGATTTAAGTTGTTAAGATATGTTCGATTTAGGTTAGTATGTTTGAATTGTTAAAAGTGTTTGAGAATTCTTGATTATTGATGAATGTTGTTGCTTAAGTCATATAATTTCATACTGGTTTGTTTGTGAATTGTTGATGGATAGATTTTGTTGCACATTCTAGTTATAGATGAATCTTTAACAAAATTTCTAAAAAATCTAAATATAATTGAAGTTTATAGATTATGTCAAATAATTTTTTAGTAAACTACTAATATTAAGTTTTGAATTGATAGGTTTGCGCAAAATAACAATGCATATACACAGGAGTGTACTAATGTCATCAAGCTAATGTACGACCACCTGTGACTGAGCTACAAGAAGATTCTTACTAAGATTAGAGAGCGGTTGTTTTAGAAGTGGGTGGTCAAAACTCTACATATTCAAATCTTAATTTATATCTTCTAAATTGTTTAATCAAGTATTTAATTTCGATGGACTATTTGGTGAATGTTCTTTGTGTAGGAGAAATTTATATGGAACAAGACTCACGATACCATGATCAGAAAGATCTTCAATCATCAGATGGCAAGGCAGCTGCAGTAAATGATGGGGGACATATATGAGCGGCGCAACTACCTCACTATTTGGCTTCGTCCGGACCCTAAGAAGACACTGTATGTCTATTGGAAGACTAATGAGGGGTTCAAGTATTGCCGTCTCACGAACAGAACTAACAGGGCATCGGCCAGGTCGTCGAAATATATTGGTGGGTTAGCGACTTTTATGAAGACAAAGACCAGGCTGGTATGTAACTTGTTTCAATTTGTTATTAAGTTCGTTTTGTTTTTGAAATATAATGTCATTATTACTTGATTTAACATGTTATTTCAATCTATGTAGTCCAAGCTGTTGAGTCGTGATGCAACAATGACAGAGACCTTCAAGTACACTCACACCTTAGAGGAGAATAAGAAGAGATTTGCTAATCAGTGATCTGCGGATCATTATGTGAGTAAACATCATGGGTATAAAGTTTTTAATTAACTGCAGTCCTAATCATAACATGTATTACAATTTCGCTGTAGGTGAAGCCGATCCTGACACGGTTTGGCGTGAGACCACATATGAGCCATATAAGAATCGCGTCTTCGAGTTGGGATCGTTTTTCACTGACAACCAACGCACTTTCACACTGAGACATTCATCTTCCTCTACCACCAGCCGGCCCGTCGATCCCGCGGACGGCATCTATTTGAGGGAGCAAGTGTTGGAGCTCACCTAGAGCCTTCACCAACAGGCTCAGCAGCTACAGCAATTTAAGGAGAAATATCACGAGATCCTCACATGCGTCTCAGACACATATTCTCTCGGGTTGGAGTAGAGGTGGGAGCTGGAACGACTTCAGCGGATGGAGCAATAGATGGCAGTATACCAAGATTAGATGCAGGCCAGTAACAGCGGCACTACTGGTGGCATCAGCGCTGCTACATGGGCACCAACATTACCGCATAGTTTGCTGCCTCAGCAGGACCAGGGGGATGACGATGACAACAATGACTATCAGGATCTTTAGTTATTAGAGTTTTGTTGTAGACTATTTCATTATATATTTTATTTTTTTTACTTTTAATTTTTTTGTAAACTTGATATCTAATTTACCATATTTAGTTTCTATTATTTAGAATTTGACTACTAATTGTGTAAAAAAATAAATTTAAATAAAAAATTAACAACCTATTGTGTAAAAAAATAAAAAAAATTGAATTTACCGGGAATAAAATCCGCTGGTAATTAGGTGGGAAAGAAAATAGTGGAGCACCAAAATTACCGGGGGATTAAATAAAGAATCTGTACAGAATCCGACGGTATCTACTGGCGGATTGAAAAATTCAACGATAATTTGTTACCGACGAAGGTTATACCGTCGGATTAATTCTGACGAAAAATTTGCAAATAAATCTAACAATACTCAACATTTTTCTTGTTGTATTTTTAATGAGATCCTAGTGTTCAAGAGAATGCCATATGAGTGGAAGAAAAACACTTTAGTCTCTATTTACAAGAATAAGAAGATATATAAAATTATAGAAACTATGTAGGGATCAAGCCAACGAGTCATACAATAATGTTATAGGAGAGAGTGATAGGATAGAGGTTTAGATAGAAGACATAGGTCTTCAAAGAACCATTTTGGCTTTATGTTAGGCAGATCTACCACCGAAACTATATACATATTGAGGAGGATGACAGAGAGATATTAAAGTAACAAAAAGATCTACACATGGTATTTATTGATTTGGAAAAAAGTATATAATAGAGTACCAAGAGAGGTTCTATGAAGGTCTTGGAAAAGAAAAGGATAAAGATTACATATATTCGTGAAATTAAGAATATGTATGACGGGATTACAACTAGCGTGAAGACTCAAGGTAGTGTGATAGAGGAGTTTTTTATTGGTGTCAAATTGCACCAATGATCATTGGTGTCAAATTGCACCAATGGCGCCAACAACTTGGTACGCACAATTGTAATCTCAACTCCTTGTTACAACTCCGCACAACTAACCAGCAAGTGCACTGGGTCGTCCAAGTAATAAACCTTACGTGAGTAAGGGTCGATCCCACGGAGATTGTCGGCTTGAAGCAAGCTATGGTTATCTTGTAAATCTCAGTCAGGCGGATTCAAATGGTTATGGAGAATTGATAATTAAAAGATAAATAAAACATAAAATAGGATAGAGATACTTATGTAATTCATTGGTGAGAATTTCAGATAAGCGTATGAAGATGCTTTGTTCCTCCTAAACTTCTGCTTTCCTATTGCCTTCTTCCAATCATTCATAATCCTTTCCAGGGCAAGCTTATGTTGGGTTTCACCATTGTCAATGGCTACCTCCCGTCCTCTCAGTGAAAATGGTCCAAATGCACTGTCACCGCACGGCTAATCATCTATCGGTTCTCGATCATGTTGGAATAGGATCCATTGATCCTTTTGCGTCTGTCACTACGCCCAACACTCGCGAGTTTGAAGCTCGTCACAGTCATCCCTTCCCGGATCCTACTCGGAATACCACAGACAAGGTTTAGACTTTCCGGATCTCAGAAATGCTGCCAATAATTCTAGCCTATACCACGAAGACTCTGATCTCATAGAATGGAAGGCTCGGTTGTCAGGCGAGGCAACCATGCGTCATGAACCAGGAGGCTAAGAGATACGCACTCAAGCTATTGCTAGTAGAACGGAAGTGGTTGTCAGGCACACGTTCATAGGTGAGAATGATGATGAGTGTCACGGATCATCACATTCATCAAGTTGAAGAACGAGTGTATATCTTAGAGAAGAAGTAGGCGTGAATTGAATAGAAAACAGTAGTACTTTGCATTAATTCATGAGGAACAGCAGAGCTCTACACCTTAATCTATGGTGTGTAAAAACTCCACCGTTGAAAATACAAAAGTGATAATGGTGATCATTGGCTTCGGCCCCAGAGAGGGAACCAGAAGAGCCAAGATAAAAATACAATAGCAAAAGGTCCTATTTATAGAGAACTAGTAGCCTAGGGTTTACAGAAATAAGTAATTAATGCAGAAATCTTCTTCCGGGCCCACTTGGTGTGTGCTTGGGTTGAGCATTGAAGCTTTCACATGTAGAGACTTTTCTTGGAGTTAAACGCCAGCTTTTGTGCCAGTTTGAGCGTTTAACTCCAGCTTTTCTGCCAGTTCTGGCGTTTTGACGCCAGAATTTTTATGCTGACTTGGAACACCGGTTTGGGCCATCAAATCTCGGGCAAAGTATGGACTATTATATATTGCTGGAAAGCCCAGGATGTCTACTTTCCAACGCAAATGAGAGCGCGCCAATTGGGCTTCTGTAGCTCCAGAAAATCCGCTTCGAGTGCACGGAGGTCAGAATCCAACAGCATCTGCAATCCTTTTTGAGCCTCTGAATCAGATTTTTGCTCAGGTCCCTCAATTTCAGCAAAAAAATACCTGAAATCACAGAAAAATACACAAACTCATAGTAAAGTCCAGAAATGTGATTTTTATTTAAAAACTAATAAAAATATAATAAAAACTAACTAACACATACTAAAAACAATGCCAAAAAGCGTATAAATTATCCGCTCATCAATCATCTCTAAGCTTATATATCTTCACATTGATTTTGGAAGTGCTTACTAAGCATATCTAGAAACCAATATCATAGTGTTTTCTTTTTGTGATGATATCATCTTTATAGAAGAAACAATAAAAAATTTAAATTAGAAGTTAGAGGTGTGGAGATGAGCTTTAAAAGGGTATGATTTGTGCATAAGTCACAGTAAAACAGTATATATGAAATGTAAGTTTGGTAATCGAAGGAGAAACAATAATACAAAAGTAAAAATTAGAGAAACTATATTGCTGCAAGTAAAATGTTTTAAGTATTTTGGGTATATCATACATGATAATAAAAAAAATTGAGGAGGATGCAAAATATTGGATACAAGTGGGCTAGTTAAATTAGTAGAGTATGTCTGGTTTTATACGCGATAAAAATGATAACTAAAACTTAAAGAAAAATTTTATCACATTGACATTAGACTGTCTATGTTATATGGAACATAGTGATGAGCAGCAAAGGATGAATATGAACTTAAGTTAAATGCGATAGAGATGAGGATATTGAGATGGATAAACGACTACACAATGGATAAAATAAGAAATGACGATATAAGATAGAAAGTTAGAATAACACTAATTATAGAAAAGATGGTAGAATCTCGTCTTAGGTGATTTGGGCATGTAGGAAGAAGATCAACAGAGCATCCGATTAAAAGGGTGGATGAGACGAAAGATAGACAAGCAGCGAATGGTAGAGGAAAACCTAAAAAAATCATACATGAAGTGGCCAAAGGAGATTTACGTGTCAATAGTCGACCCACCTAGTAAAATATGACTTTGTTATTGCTATTGTTGTTATTTGTATTATCGACTTAATGATCAAAGGGTCATAACATTAATGTCATTCATTAACCTAATATTTATATGAGAAAATCTTTACATACAAGTGTTTTGCGATTACAAGCTTTACAAGACTAAAGAGAACGAAACCCACTAAACGCGCTGCTTATGTTACGTGCCTCTTTAACAGACTTTCAAATCAATTCAAATCAATTAACACGCAAATATATAACTTCCATTTTTTAAAAGATTTCGTTTTCTTTTTCAAGTTTCTTGCCAAATTTGTTAGATCTCCTTCGTGCGTTCTCTCTTTGCCTTTTCATTCGTTGTTTTACCTGCATTTTCTCTTTCTATATTCTTGCTTCGTTTTTTTTTTTGATTTTCATGGTTTCTGAAATCAAGCTTTGAAATCATTTTGAAGATAATGGAACTTCAAAAATACACCCAAATAATTATAGAAATACACCCAAACGATTACAGAAATACACCCAAACGGTTACAGAAAGGATTACAGAAATACACCCAAAACATGGGAGAGACAGTATATTTCTTCTTGAAATCTTTTAATGTTTTACTGGTTAAGGATGAGGCACATGGCAGAGACAATCTAGAAAAAAAAACTTAGAAGAACAGTAAAATAGTACCTTGAATAATGTTTCTTCGTTTTTCGGGTGATTTTTTATGGAGATTTGTATATTTTCTTCTTGATTTCTTCTACTCTTCGCGAGGAGTTGAAACGTTTCTGTAGAATCGTAGTTTGTTTCAAATGTCGCTTGAATCTTGACGGTTTGCGTTTTGATTGAGGAAGAAGAGGAAGGGTGAACATGTTGTGGAAGGGTGATTAAGGCCCGTGCATTGGACGCTCGATTCTAAAAGAGTGGTGCGCATTTTTTTCTTGGATTTGGACCAACTTATATAGCTTGTAAGCCAAAAAGACTTGTATGTGTAGCAGGCCTGTATTTATATAATGTATTTTTTACCTCTTAACAACAAAGAGAAATCCATCAAACTCTACAAACTATATATATCTCACATCTCATGTTTTTGTGATTTTATTTTTAACATTCTATATTTATAAAATTATTATACCTTTCAAATACTTACTAACTTGACAAGTGTATCTTTCACAAGTACACCATAACTATTAACGAGTTGACTCTTACCACAATCATCAAACAACTTACAGCAAAAAATTCTCTAAATAAGTTATAGTTCGAAGTCACTACATTACTTTAGCAACATGCTATATGAGAAAAATTTCGGACAACAAACCACATCCTCGATGAGCTATGCATTGAAAAAATGTTTCCGATGTCGGAACAACTCTATTTCCGGTTTTGTATTATCAATCACGCTAATATCACTTGATATTTCATTACCTGCCTCTTTTACTCCTCCTTCTCAATCAACCTTTTCCCTCTTTTCCACCATCTCTCTTCCGTCCAAACAAATCGCCTTTGCTCCTTATTTAATATGACTTTTTGTGTGGCCCTTCCTAGGGATGGCAAGCAGGGAAGCCCGTCCCACCCCGCCCCGCCAGAAGCCCGCTCTTTGGCCCCTACCCCGCCTAGTGAGGCGGTCCCAAAATTCCAGCTAGCCCCGCCTAACAGCGGGCTGGCGGGCCGGCGGGCTAAACCCGCCAAATATCCTCTTTTTTATTTTTAACTATTAAATAATATATATAAAGGCATAAAAAAATCTTTTCTGTTTTTTACTTTTAACTATTATAATTTCTAAAAGTATAAACAAATTATAATTTTTATATTCAGAAACATTAAAGTCTTGTAATTATAAATATCTAATAAAACATAATTATAAACCAAGTTTTCATCCAAAACATATTTATAAATATTGTTCCCAAAGCAAAATAAACATAATCCAAAACATAATTATAAATATTGTCTCTAAAACAAAATAAACATAATCCAAAACACTCAATTTTCATCTTCATTCTCTTGTAAGTTGGGTTGGGGAAAGTTAGGTTTTGGTAAAAAAAATTGTAAAAATACCCCATACTAAAAAAAATACTAAGCCCGGCGGGAAAGCCCGTCCCGCCCCGCCAAAGCCCATCAAAGCCCGCAGTTTAAGTGGTGCAGGTTAGGCAGACTTTTGCTATTTGGCGGTCTCAATTTTTCAGCCCAGCTCACTTTTTTTGGCGGATTACGCGAGCCGACCCAACGGATTTAGACCCGTTTGCCACCCCGAGCCGTTCCCACAATAGATTCATCTTGGATGACTATATATTGGGTAGCTTAAATTTTCTGTTCTTCTCTATGTTATTGTGTTTTAACATAACCTACCTAATTTGTAATTAGGCATCTTGTGTGAATACTTTTTAAGAGTATAATAATAAAAATTTTTAAATTTTTGATGAATTTAATATAAAAAAAAATTATGTTT
>NC_029787.2:102525720-102527133 GCF_000816755.2 Arachis ipaensis | reverse complement strand
CGTCTTATTTGTATTATTTGTATCCTTAACGTTTATAAAAGTGATTCAATGTTATTCTACTATGAATTTTACTAACAAATCAGATTATATTTTTTAATTATTCTCACTTGAATGCATTCATTCTCAATTAGGTCTCACTTGGATTTTAATATTATTGAAATATATTAAAGATTTAAAATTAAATATTTTTATAATAAATTATAATATTTGTTATTAGAGTAAAGTATTGTTTTTGTTCCTAACGTTTGGAGTAAGTTCTATTTGTGTTCCTAACATTTAAATCGTCTTATTTGTATCCTTAACGTTTATAAAAGTGATTCAATGTTATTCTACTATGAATTTTACTAACAAATCAGATTATATTTTTTAATTATTCTCACTTGAATGCATTCATTCTCAATTAGGTCTCACTTGGATGTGTTCGGTTTTAATATTATACCCACTATTTGTGTTTAGATTCAATTATGTCCCAGAAAAGTGAATTATGTAAATGTTGTAGGAATTAGTTTCAACATTAGATGAGCTATTTTTCGGAGTAGATCATCGATTCTATCTCAGACATTTGTATTCTAACTTCAAGAAGAGATTTTTAAAACTCAAACTAAAGCGCTAATGATGTGTAATTGACGGCAGGATAACATTGAATCACTTTTACAAACGTTAGAGATACAAATAGGACGATTTAAACGTTAGGGACACAAATAGGATTTACCCCAAATGTTGGGGACAAAAACGATACTTTACTCTTTATTATTATTGTTAATATTATTTGAATCAACTAAATAATTGTTACTAATTTATATATACAATTATAATGTTTATTAAAAGATATTTTGATCAAGTGGAGTAAAGAATATCCATGTTATTTTAGATGAGTGTGTATACTTTATAGATAGAAAAAAAAGAATTATTTAGACATCTCTCAAAAAAAATGTCATTTTGACTAATAATTTTAATGAAAATCACAAAGGATGAATATGTTGACAAAAGTAATTCTTGAGACATCTAGAAAAGTAAAAATTAACTGAAAATTAAAATATCAAATTTAAAATTTATTAAGAACTAATTTAAATATTTACTCATTATTTTAATAACAACTAAAGACAGAGAGAACAGTTACCAGATATTTTTTTTTTATATCATACTAACTGAATATACATCTTATTCAAAGTTCAGACCAATGAAACCATAAACATTTCAGATAGAACCAAAGAAAGGATCACGTGTGATCCGACGCTTCTATTTGCAACTCCCTTGTTGACTAGGGCTATACGGTTTCTTTCTTATGTCAAGACTCCATGAGCCAAAGAACAATTACCAGATTTTAATATTGAATGAGGATTTGACAACTTTAAAGACAAAAATTGTGATGGTCAATCGTGCACGTATGTGGTTGAATTGTTGAAATGTTGG
>NC_029787.2:102504477-102524958 GCF_000816755.2 Arachis ipaensis | reverse complement strand
CTAAGAGGTATAGACTTGACCAGAATTGCTGAACTAGGCCCTTTGTATCTCATGCCAGGCTAGTATTTTAGATCTGAGGTTAGTCCAGTATCTTTTGGCCCAACCCATCCGCGTAAGCAGCACTACTCTTGTATCGTTCTTGTCTCCGACCAAAAAGGCAAAAACATATATAGTGCGTTTTAAAACAGAAATTTTGATAAGGATAAAAAGATGGTACGGTAGCATTGTCTCGCTCTGTTCAGGGAGCACTTCTTCTCTCATAAGGAGAGTTTTGTGAGAACTTCGGGTTCTTCTCCAAAAAAAAAAAAGAATTTATTTTTAGCCTTGAATCAACCAGCAGATCTTCTTTCTCACATAATATTTACCCCTTTTGAACGGTCAAAACCACCTGAACCTAAAACACACAACATTTAATCTTCAATATCTCTCATCATGAACAACATTGAAGAAAAAGTCATAAAGCTTAATAAGCTTGGAGAGCTGGGGTATAAAAAAGACTGCTTAAATGTAGTGGGCAAGGTAATAAGTGACAAGGAGATAAAGTTCAAAACATACAAAAATGCTTTGCTAGGAATGTGAGGAAACCCTCAAGGAGTGGCAATTACAGACATTGGATGGAAGAAGATACTATTCAGCTTCAAAGACAGGAAGAAAGAGCTGCAAATCATGCAGAATGGACCATGGAGTGTCAAAGGAAATATGGTTAATCTTCAATTATGGAGGGAGGGCGAGTCAGTTTTTGAAGTTGACCATGATTACATGGAATTCTGGATTTAAGTGCATGGCATTCCATATGACTTCATGGAGAAAGAAACAGGTATTCTCATCGGAGAAATGTTAGGAGTTTTGGTCGAAGCGGAAGAACCAAAAACGGATGGAGTCCTGAGGAGAACTTATCTGAGAATCAGGGTGAGTATTAACATTACTAAGGCTTTACCTACAGGATTCTGGTTAGATAGAGAGAATCTGCCACCTTTGTGGGTTTTTTTCAAGTATGAGAGGCTGCCGGACAGCTATTGCTTCAACTGTGGTATACTAGGGTATGAGAAGAAAACATGCAAGAATCTGACAGCCATGGCATGCTGGGATCCAACTAAGAAGAAATATGCACCGGGACTGGGAGTAAGCCAGGGTCGATCAGGTCCAACCATGGGAGGAGGCACCTCAGAACAAGGAGGATGGAGGCAGGATGGGGAAGAGCAAGCGCGTGAACAAAGGAACCCTGAGAGAGAGAGAGAGTAGCGAAGAACGAAGCTCTTAGGAGAGTAGGTTTATGGCACAGAGAGTCTCACAGCAGAAAATCCGGGAGGAAAGTGTATGGAAAAATCAAATGAGGAGAGAAGAAGAAATGGCAGACGCAGAAGAGTAGGTAGAAGAAGTACCTAGAATCCTTGATTTTCAGGAAGAGGGGGATACGCAACAAGACCTAGGTGCAGCCTATAAAATCAGCAATCTAATTAAAGAGATAAGAGAGAGGAAGAATGAATGGGCCAACATCCAAAAGGCCCAAAAGGAAGTAAGGAGGAATGAGGCTAAGGAATCAGATGGAAATGGACAAACAAGGGAGATTGGGCCCAAAACAGGGGCCTTATACCAGCAAGCAAGGAAAGGTGAAGGATCTGGGCTGAATAAATATACAACTGAAGGGAAAGAAGTGAACAGCTATAAAATAGGAGAGTGGCAAATGGGCCTTGGAAATAAAGAAAAAGAAACCGTTGGCCAAGAATTAAAAAGGCTTATGTTAGCAAGGAAGTGGAACAAACAAGCGTGTGAAACCAGAATAGAAGAAAAAGAAAACCAAGAACTAATGAAGGGGGAAAAAGAGAAGAATGCTTTAAGAAGTCCAGCCGAGGAAGCACAGAAGACAAAACAGAAAGGTGTGGATCAACAAGTCAAGCCAGGGGAGAATATCTACTATGTTGAGTTAGCAAGTGATGATGATGAAGAGAAAGGAATGGAAGCACAGACAGATTGGGAAACGCAACTAGCAAAAAAGTTGGAATTCAAGCTGAACTTGAAGAGGAAACGAGAAACTAAACAGATTCCAATGCTAACTTATAGGGATGAGCAGGAGGATCAAGAAGACAGAGAACCCAAGAAGACAAAGAACAACTGCAACACCAAGGCTACAGGGGAGTATCAACTAGTTAAATATGGTTCTGGTCAAATTATAGGAATACAAATGGCTGAGGAGGCGGGCCTAAACATGCCCCAACCTCAGCCATGAGTATCATTTGCTGGAATTATCGGGGAATAGCGGCTGCCCTGACAGTTTCTGAGTTGCATAAACTTTGTAAAAAAGTTAAGCCGCTTATAATGTTTTTAATGGAAACCAGGGCCAATTAGGAAAGAATGAATAGGATAAGAAGAAGGTTGAATTTTGACAAGTTATTTTGCATAGAACCCCGGGGCCTGTCCGGTGGGCTATGTTTATTATGGAAATCTAATACTAATATTAATGTTTATGAGTGGTGTGATAATTATATTAAAGCTAGTATTAACATCAATAATGGTATGAAATGGCAAGGTGTTTTTGTGTATGGTAACCCAGTTTTCCAAAAGCGAAGAAGACTTTGGCAGGAGCTAACGGTAAGTAATAGGAGCAGGGAAGAACCTCAAGCGTTTTTGGGGGACTTCAATGATATTCTAAATCAAGACAAAAAGGTAGGCCTTCATCCACAGCCAAGAATTTATTTGAATACTTTTAGAAGGTTTGTAGATGAGAATCGTTTAATGGATATTGATCTTAAAGGCAGTAGGTACACTTGGTATAGCAACCCAAGAAATAACTTTGTCACTAGGAAAAGGCTAGATAGGGTGCTAGTGAATTGGAAATGCCTGAATATACATCAGAATGTTATTCTTAGAGCCGCTCCGGCCATAAGTTTGGACCATTGCGCCCTAATTTTGGAAACACAACCGAAAAATCGGATAAAAAAAGAATTCAAGTTTGAGGCCTTTTGGGCTGAGTATGAGGAGTGTGAAGAGGTAGTTAGGAGAAGCTGGGAGCAGGATGTAGGAAACAGAAACTGTTGGAGTCAGTTTAATAGAAACAAGAGTAGATGCATAAGGGAGTTGACGGAGTGGAGCAAGAGAAGGTTCAAAAGAGCAGATAAAGAAATAAAAAAAAAAGGAAAAAGAGATACATCAAATTCAGGAAGGCGATATGATAGACAGAGATCAGATAAGAGAAAGGGAGTTGAAGAACCAGATAACTGATCTTTGGAAACAAGAAGAAAAATACTAGGGGCAAAGATCAAGGTTGAAATGGCTAAAATGGAGAGACAAAAACACAGCCTTCTTTCATGCAACAACCATACAAAGAAGAATGAGGAATAGGATTGGCAAATTAAAAAATGAGGCTGGACAGTGGATACAGGGAGAGGAAAACATAATGAGGCTAGTAGAAACACATTTCACCAAATTGTTTACTTCGGAAGGGGATAGGAACATGGAAGACTGCATAAGAGATATATCTACGAGGGTCACGAGAGAGATGAATGATGATCTTATGGGAAAGATAAAAGATGAGGAAATTAAGGACGCAGTTTTTAACATGGGAAGCTTAAAGGCCCCGGGACCAGACGGGTTAAACGGACTTTTTTTTTCCAAAAGCATTGGGATATTCTGGGTAAAGAAGTGTGTGGTGTGATGAGGCATATCTTTGAAGATGGCAGGTTACCAGAGGACATAGGAGAAACAATTGTGGTTTTGATTCCCAAAGTGAGGCAACTGGAAAGATTGAACCATCTCAGACCCATAAGCTGCTGTAATTTCATATATAAGATTATGACGAAGGTCTTGGTTGGAAGGTTAAGGAAAGTTCTTGATGTCATCATATCTCCAGTTCAGAGCGCCTTTATAAAAGGCAGACTAATACAAGATAATATAGTAGTAGTGCAGGAAGTTTTTCACAAATTAAACGGAAAAGGAAATAATGGAAGCAATGACATAGCCATCAAATTGGACATGAATAAGGCTTATGACAGATTGGAATGGAATTTCTTGCAAAGGGTAATGGAAAAGTTCGGCTTCAGCAGAGAATGGGTGAAACTGATGATGAGTTGCGTTAAGAGTACCACTTATAGATTTAAGATCAATGGAAAATTGTCAGCCAAGATCCACCCTCAAAGGGGACTCAGACAGGGAGATCCTCTATCACCCTATCTCTTTATCATAGCAGCGGAAAGTTTTACCGTACTGATGGAAAGGGCGTTGACGGATAACCTCATTTCAGAAATAAGATTAGCTCCAACTGCACCGGTCATAACTCACCTATTATTCGCTGATGATTGTATCATTTTTGCAGGAGCGCAAGAAGAGGAGATTTACCAACTAATTCAGATCATAAACAAGTACACAGAGGCATCAGGACAGAGAATAAATACTGAGAAATTCGGTCTGATCTTCGGAAGCCAGGTATCGATTCAAAGGAGAGTAAATATTGAAGAGATCACCAGAATGGCATCGTGGGAAGAACCAGGAAGATACCTAGGATTACCAGCTACATGGGGCAGATCCAAGAACAAGGCGCTAGAGTGGATACAAGAAAAGATTCTAGATAAAATGCAAGGATGGAAAGAGAAACTCTTAAATCAAGCCGGGAAGGAGGTTTTGATAAAAGCTGTTATACAGGCGATTCCAGTCTATGCCATGAACATCATCAAATTTCTTAAGTCTTTTCACAGAAAAATTGAATCAGCAATTGCGAGATTCTGGTGGACTAACTACGGCAAGAATAGAAGTATTCATTGGAAGAGCTGGACAAAAATGACCAGAAGCAAATTGAACGGAGGCTTGGGGTTTAAGGATTTTGAATGCCAAAACACAGCTCTCTTGGCTAAGCAAGCTTGGAGACTTCTAAAGGAGGAAGATGCAATATGGGCTCGGATTCTAAAGGCCATTTACTATCCTAATTGCAGCCTATGGGAAGCGGGGAGAGGAAGGAACGCATCATGGATATGGAAGAGTATCTTGGAAGGCAGAGATTTTCTCAGAAAGAAGGGAAGGTGGAGTGTAGGAAGTGGGGAAGGAATAGATATCTGGGAAGATAATTGGGTGGTAGGAACAGAAAAGTTGAGGAGATTCGGAGAAACTCAACATAAAAGAGTGAGCGAGCTAATAAGAGAGGGCGAGGGCTGGGACTTAGAAAAAATTAGGGATATTTTTCATGGTAATGTGCTTGAGCTGATAACCAGAACGCCTATCAGTTTGATTAACAAGAAGGATCATTTTATTTGGCCATATAGGAACGACGGACCGTACTCAGTCAGATCCGGATACCAGGCAGCGAAGGAGGAGAAAGATACAAGGGTAGAGACAATGCTCGCCAAAGCTTCGACAAGCCAGAACTTGAAGGAGATATGGGAGAGGATTTGGAGGTTACCGGTTCTGGAAAAGGTCATAATGTTTTTATGGAAAGCGGTGTATGGAATTTTGCCAGTAAACGCGAAATTACATCAGCGCAGAAGTGCACCTACACCGATGTGCAGCATATGCCAGGAACAAGAGGAGACTATTCAACATATGTTACTATTATGCCCGTGGACTAGAGTGGTGTGGTTTGGATCTAGTCTTTAAATTGTGCCTACGGCTTTTAATGTGGGATCCTTTGAAAAATGGTTAAGGAGTACAATTGACAAAATCAAGACAGTGGCAGGAAATGAACATGACAAGGTATTGTGCAAACTAGGATGTGTGTGTTGGTGCATTTGGAAAGCAAGAAACCAGCACATATTCCAACAGACAAGACTCAATCCACAGCAGACAATAATTCATTCAGAACAGATTGCAGCAGAACACATTATTGCAACTAAGGGCTTAAACAGAGATAACAAAGATATAGCAGGCAGGAATGGAGAGAATAGAAGAATTACCTAGAGGCCTCCTCCTCGCAACAAGGTGAAAGTGAACATAGACGCGGCCTTTCACAGGGAAATAGGAATCGCAGCAACAGCAGCAGTAATCAGGGACTAGCAAGGAAAAATCATTACAGGAATAACATCAAAATTCAAAACAATATCAGTTTTAGCAGCTGAAGCACAAGCATATAGAGAAGCTATTATTCTCACAAAAAATCTGCAGATAAGGAACTGTATAATCGAATCAGATTGTTTACCATTGGTTCAAGCAATCAAGGCAAGAATGCCCTTAGCTGAAGCAGACGCAATCATTAGGGACATTCTGCTAATGCTGGAAGAGGCGCCGGATGTGGGAGCTACTTGGACTCCACGTGAAGGTAACATCTCAGCTCACCAACTGGCAGCGATGGCAGCAGGAAACCAGCTACAGAGGCAGCGGGCAGTATCTCCGCCTGTACAGGTCAGGAACATAATCAGAAAGGAAGCAGGATTCGCTAATCTTCAGAACAATCATCACAATCAAACTCAAGACAACCAGGTTTCAGTTTCAACCAACCTTCAAGAAGGTCAAAGTGATAAAGGATTACCGGGGCGGGTGGAAGCGGAAACCTGGAACAACCACGCATCACAGGGGGATCGGCGGCTTCAACCCACGACTTCGCAAAGGCTGATGAATGATTCCAGCAGGGACACTAGCAGTATAAGGAAGATGCTCAGAGGTGGGAACGAGATCAAATTTCAATCTGGGCAGAACCTTGCTCGGCATAGGGGCTGCAGCGGAGAAACCACAAATGCGAAATCAGCATCTGCAGGAATAACTCAACGACACCACCGGGAGTTGCAACGAGGGACGGACTCTGCGCCGGCTGAACACAGAACGCCAACAATGATTGAGATGCGAAAGGAAGCTGGTGAGTCCGCCCAGGAGGAAACATTGCAGGATCAGCGCCATGCATGAAGGCTCCGAGCTCAGCACGTCCAAAGTCAATGGCGGAGCGACGACAGCTCTATCTTGAAGAAGAAGCTTGTCTCTGCAGGTTGAATCGGGCAGTGAGGGTGAAGAGATGGGCGAATTCAGTTTCTGGGTGTAGGGTTCTGGGCCTGGGCAGGTGCGGGTTCCAGGTTGTGGGCCGGGTCAGTCTTCTGGCCCATGGCCAAGTCAAAAAAAAATAGAAATTTTGATGAAAAAACAAGCAAACTAAACTGTAGTCACAAATTCACAATCAACATTGTTCGTATCCTGCCCCAAAATATAAGCCAGACCCAAAGCAGAGAAAGTCCAGAAAACAGCTACCGAGTAACCGACATCTCAAGAGGTCGGACAAGATGCTACAAAGTGAGAACTCCCCCCTAAAGGAGTTATAACTAATTCCTACTATCTCTCACATACTTCTAGAAGAGAGATCTCAACAACCCCTAAAAAAGGGGATGGTTATCCACCACCAATAGTGGAACTACTCCAACAGTAGTTATTGACTCATCACTTATAAATACACTGACACCCCTCAGGTATACTTAAGATCCAATATACTATAAACTTGCTTTAAATCATAGTTGTCAGAACCAAATCAGTGATCGAACCGGTCAGGTTACTGGATCACTGGTTCAACCGATAAATTACTGGTTGAACCGGTTGACTCGGTCCTATATAAATAAAAAATAAAAAATAGTTAAAAATTTAAAATTAAAATTTAAAATACATATTTTTAAGGTCCTAACACGCTTGTAACCTAAAAAAAAATACTATAGCTAAAAGCCTTGTACCTGGGTGTACTCTTTTTCCCAATAATGAGAGTTCTTTAATGAGGCACCAGCACAAGGGCTAGGGGCACTCAAGCCTTCAGTAAATAGCTTTGTAAAGAAATTTCTTAAACATTAATAAAAATTTCTAGTCTATTTCTTTCTTCAGAAGTTTCCTGTCTCAAACGCATTAATTTAAGCTCGATAAACCGCGAAAATCATTGCCCGACCTAAAGTTGTCAGCAAGATGAAGCCATAATTGTCAGAACCGAACCAGTTATCGAACCAGTAAGGTTACTGGGTCACTGAGTTACTGGTTCAACCGGTGAGTCACTGGTTGAACCGTTTAATCCGGTTCTATATAAATAAAAAATAACTAAAAATTTGAAATACATATTTTCACTAGCATTTTAAGAATATTAAACTATTTTAAAATAATATGAAATAGGAATAATAAGTATTTTGTTATTTTTATTCTATCATAAATATTTTTATTTTGTTTTTATATTAAAATAATTATTATTTTTAAATTTTAATAATTTATTAATTAGTTTATATTTATTATATTATTATATATTATAAGTATTTATTGAAAAATAATATTAATAGATATTATATAATTATGAAAAGAAAAAATAAGTGAGTTTATAATTATTGTTGAATAAAAATATAATTAATTTAAGAATGAGTGAGTTTATAACTAAAATTAAAATAAATTAAATAGAAGTAATTTGATGAAAGATATTTATATATATTATAATTTGCATATATATTAAAGAAGAGCACAACAGCCTAGTGGCTGTAAACGGCGCCTCTAGTTATGAAGGTAGGGGTTTCGAACCTGCCTTTAGCATTTTGAACAAATTTTCAATTCTGGATTTTAATAACAATGCTTAAACCCATGTTAACTTGGGTATAGGCTCGTCTTGCAGGTATCACCCCCCATCTCCCCACAAACAACTCGGATGGAGGCTACCAGACAAAGCTTAAGTCGGTCACCACCTCTTTGAGAGCTTGGACCTGTCCAGACCCAAATACGATCCAGTTTTAGGTAACCTCCAAAACATTGGCGCCATTATTGGGGACCTGGAGCTCAACCCTTGATAATGGTGGATGATCAACATCTAAAAGGACGAATTGCGTCCAACTTCAGATAAAAAATGGAGACCCCTTGAAAAACGAGTTAGAACGACGAAGAAAATCGGAGAGCTAATTCCGAAAAGAGCTTCACAACAGAAGAGAGATTGAAGATAAACTAAGAAAACCGGAATCCGAGCCAAAGAAAAAAGAAAGTCAAGATGACAAAGACTTAGTCTTCATTGGAGGGGACGATCTTTTCTCTAAAGATGTCATGCATGCAAAGGTCCCAAGAAATTTCCAACATCCCAACATAGATTCCTATTATGGATCTACTGATCCACATAACCATCTCAGCAACTTCAAAAAAGTATACCAGGTCGGACAAGACGGTATAAAATCTGACCTCTTTTAGAGCTCACGAAGAAATATCCGACCTCTTTTAAAAGTTTGACTATACAATGAGGTTGAAAACTCCAAGCTTACAAAAGAAATTACGACCTCTTTTAGAGCTCACAGAGAAAAATCCGACCTCTTTTTGGAGTTTGTGAAAAAATCCTACCTCTTTCATGATCAACTCTACAATGCGGTCGAAAACCTCGAAGCTTACCAGAAAGAAATTCCAACCTCCTTTAAAATTCAGATTCTACAATAAGGTTAAGAACCTCTAAGGATACAAAGAAAATTCTGACCTCTTTGCTTGAAAGGCTTTCGATATGCCAAGCATTTGCCTCAACCTCATGAACCATAAGTTAGCTGTATACCCAGTTGCCTGACCTATACAATAGAGGTAACAAAAGTTCAACCGTGAAAGAGCATACGTTGTGAAAAACAAGTCCAAGCACTCCTGGAAGTTGGATCTTAGATCCCCTATGGTTAGAAAACGTATGTGGTATTGGTAAGGAAGCAAAATGAAAAATGTTGAAGTATGTCCCGAACTCAAACCAGAAGGGATCCTAGATGAAATCCATAGTGGCATCCATGAAAATCATCTGGAGGCAAGGTCACTGACAAAGATGCTACGAGTCGACTTTTATTGGCCGATTTTACAAAAAGATGCGACCGACTTCGAAAAGAGGTGCCCGCCGTGTTAGTTACATGAAAATTTCAACGTGACACCGCCAGAAAAGCTCATTAGTGTTATCTCACCATGACCCTTTGCCAAATGGGGTTTAGGCTTATTCGGGTCGTTCCTTCAAGCGTCCAGACAAGTAAAATACCTCATAGTAAGGGCATAAATGCCACAATAGAAGTACCAGCTCAGTAACCCTGAAAGTAAAGAAGTCAACACGTTAGAGTTCAGGCTGAAACCATAGACACATCGGACAACTCCATAAATAGAGAATCATCTTATCTACCCTCCTACGACATTGAATCAATAACTCCAACTGGGGCAAATAAAGAAAGACAAAAGAAAAATCTGACCTTTTCTCATGTAGAGACTTTACAATAAGGTCGGATAAGCTTAGAGCTAACAAAGAAAAATCCAACTTCTTTCCGAGCTTACGAAGAAAACTCCGATTTCTTTTAAAGATCAGACTCTAGAATGAGGTTGAAAGCCTCCAAGCTTAGAAAGAAAATCCGACCTCTTTCCAAGCTTAAAAAAAAATCCGACCTCTTCTAAGGATCCAAGCTTATGAAGAAAATCTGACCTCTTCTGAGGATTCAAGTTTACAAATAAAAATTCGACCACCTTTAGAGCTTACGAAGAAAATCTGACCTCTTTTAACAGTCATACTACAATGAGGTTGAAAATATCTGAGCTTATAAAGAAAAATCCGACCTCTTTTCGGAGATATGACTTCTTTTGGAGCAAGATTCTAAACAAAAAATGGCCATAAGAAGGTCATACAAAGAAGTTTCTCAACTGGAGACCTCGTCGTGATCCAAAATGATATCGGGCTGAAATCAGGTGACAGAAAGCTAGCATCAAAATGCGAAGATCCCAACAAGTCATTCAAGATTACTGAAGTCTTAGAAAAGGGCTACTACAAAGTGTCCGGTCTCAAAGGTGACGAGCTGCCCAGGTCACGACACACCTCCAACATAAGGAGATAATACAATTTCTTATGGAAATTGATTCTCTACCATTAAAACACACCAGTTGAAGCTCGACAATCCGCAAAAATCACGGGCCGATCATATAGAGGTTGCCCAGATGAAGCGATGAAGAACCAGTTGGTGGAAAGAAGTTACATACGGGATTTGAAAAAAAAAACACCTCGAAATAGCTCGGGACAAACGGGTTGAAAAAGTTGTGTTTAGAATAAGTCGCAAAAGTAACTTAACTAAATATGCCCATCGAGGCATAAATACGATTTAACAACTCGATATAAAATGAGTTGTAAAAATTGAAAAGGGTAAAAACAAAAATCCTTCAACCAAATGACTCATACAGAAACGAGTTGAAAAGGAAAGAAAAGATTGTAAACGTTTCAAAAAAAATCGAAAATGTAAAAACAATCCTCCAATTAAAATAGCTCGGGTAAAACGAGTTGTATCTTACACAAGGATAACAACCTTGTAAAAACTAGAAAGGGGAGGGAATACGCATATAATCCCTTCACCAACACGCACCAATTTAAGCGTGACAAAGCGCGAAAATCATCGCCCAGCCTCAATAGTCGGCAAGATAAAGCGACGAGGTCCAAATTGGTGTAAGAAGTTATATAAGCAGATCGTGGTCCGACCTCATTAAACCACTTGTACAAAAACGAGTCGGTAAAAGAGGCAAGGCTAAAACGAATCGTAAAAGTAACTTGAATTAAAACATGACTGACCTCTTAACGGTGGCGTGATCATAATTAACACGAAGAAGAGGCAAAAACAAATCTAAACCCGACCTCACAACAATTTGAAACAAATTGAAAAAGAAGGAGATTTGTAAGATTGCTTCCCCAAGAGATAAATGTCCGATCTTACTAGGTTGACACAGCAAACATAAAACAAGTTATCCGACCTCCCAGAGCAGCTCGACCAAACGAGTTGAAAGGAGGGTCCAAAATAACTTGTAGGAATCTAATAGCAATGAAAGGCATTGACCTCACATGATCGGAGCACAGGGAATTTACTATAAAATCGAAGCAAGACTTCCACGACCTCTAGAAAAGCTCGAAACAATAGAGTTATGAGAAAAAAGTCTTGCAAAAGCACAAAATTACATAAAAACAAACAAGCACCAATTCTAGGTAAAACAAGTGGTATAGCAAAGGCAACTTGTCTCCAAAAATGACTTGTGAAACCTTAACTTTAAATGCAAGCATGTCATATCATAAATGATGCAAAAATCATAGAAGATATGATAGAAGACAATAAAGTAGAAGCAAAGTGTTATAAAGCCCAAATGGAAACTTAGTATAAAAAAATCACCATAAATTGTTCATAAAAGACCCACAATTCGGGCCACCAAAACAAAGATATAAAATAAATCAAGGAGCAGCTCCAACATCGGCTGGAAGGACGACTTCCACCTAAGAAGCTCCTGCATTAGCATCTAGAATGCTCTCATCCTCTTGTACGACCTCCTTAGGAGAGGTTGGGTGCAGGACCTCTTCCAAAACATAAGTAGAAGCGTTCAACTTATGAGGAGTTGGGGCACCTTTATCATCCTCTGGAATTAAAACGATCTGGCCACCAATCACAATTTTGTTAGGATCAATGGTAGAGATATCAACTCCAGCGACGATTACTTGAAATTGGGCCTTTAAAATTTCTACAAGGTCGTCCATGCCCTTTCCAATAGAGCCCTCCAACTCCTCGTGCTAAACCTTCAACTCCTCCAACTCGGTCGTCAAATCAAGCTTCTCCCCATAAACGAAGGTATAGCTCTCTTCTGCTTTCTTCTTCAAAGCCTCTGCCTCCCACTACGTCTTGGCCTTCTTCAAGCTCGTCCACCTCTCCTCAAAGGTCGGACACCTCCTTTTGAGTGGCATTAAGGGGAGTTTGGAGAAGCCATTTTAGAAGGTCAGTACAAACTCCAGCAGCACAAGTGCCCCCTTCTGCCACCATCTCAATATTCTTCTCCAAAAAGGTATCATCCATGACAATGGAACTCCCAGGAAGGATGTACTCCTCACTAAAGGAAATAGCATCAAACTCTTTTGTTGTAGATACTGCGGTACTTGTTGGAGGGAGCTTTGCGCTTACGAGAAGTGCCCGAGTCTGACTCCTATCTTGTGTCCGAAAAAGAAGGAACGGGTGAAACAACTTGGGCACCAGAGCCCTTAGGAGGAGAAGTTTGAGCAAGCTGTTCAGACTAAGAAGAAGTCGGACAGTGCTAGGGAGAAGAAGCAGGTGTAGTGACCAACTTCTCAATCTCTTTAAGCTGCATATGCTGAGCTACTGCATTTTTTCGCCTGGTGAAGTTTATTATAAGAAGCCGATCCACTTGTCATCTTTTCTACAAACAGAGAGAAAAATATTTAGTAACAAGATAAGCACAGAAAAGCTATCTATAAATTAAATCTATCTACCTAACTCGGTTCAGACAAAGCTCGTCTCGGATGATGAGAATTTCTTTGTATCCAGAAAAGGAGATGAAGTTCAAATTGGTGTTCAACGGTTATAATACAGCTTGATGATTTGAAGCAACTCAAGCTCATGAGTTGAACAAAATCGAGTAAAAAAATAATCATATGATCTAAGCAACTTGCATTAAAAAGGTCATTCAACAAGAAGAAGGATAACTCGGTTTAAACGAGTTGTGCCAGTCGACCATATCCTCAACAAAACAACTTGTGTCAAGCACAAGTCGTGTCAACCTGAAGGCAAAGCTTTAAAAGTAATTTGTATAAAAACAAATCATTAAAGAAAAGCATTAAAAAGTGATTTGTATCAAAATGAATCACTAAAGCAAAATCGAAACAACTTGATATACAACGAGTTGTACTTTAAAAAAAATGAAAAAAAAATGACTTCCATAACAACAAGTCATCAATAAAACAACTCAGAATGAACGAGTTGAAAAAATCATTTAAAGGCTTCATTCGATAATCCGATCCGCTTGATTGCTCGAGTCCGACTTCATAAAGCTCAACCTCGAGTAGGGGCACGATGGATAAAGCAACGAAGTCCGATAGTTATAAAGATGATCTGTTACTTTAAAAGGACTCAAAGTAAATAAGTTAAAAAATAAGTTGTGAAGCCCTAAAAACAACTCGAACTAAATGAGTTGCATGAAATCAGATCAAGAAATAGCCACGTTGATCTGTTACTTTAAAAGGACTCAAAGTAAATAAGTTAAAAAATAAGTTGTGAAGTCCTAAAAACAACTCGAACTAAATGAGTTGCATGAAATCAGATCAAGAAATAGCCACGTTTTAAGTAAACGATTTGTATCAAAACAAGTCGTAAGAAATCAGAAGGGTTAAGTACGATTTTGGTCCCTAAGGTATAGGCCAAAAATTTTATTCGTCCCTAACCTTTTTTTGCAGACAAAATCATCCCTAAGGTTCAAATTGATTTTAAAATCGTCCTTTTGGACAAAAATATCATTCTTCCCCAATTTATTCCAATCCCTCATCTTCTCCCTTCACTGCAACGAAAGGAGGGCAGAGAGATAGACACACTGGCAATAGCAACGTGGGTGAGCAGATATGCAAGCGGATAGAGACGCAGGCGGTAGCAACGCGGGCAGGAAGACACGTTGGTGGCAACGAACTGGACAGGAAGAGAAGCATGCAACAGCCATGCGAATGGCAGCGACACGGGTGGGAAAAGATGCAGACGGCAGCAACGCGGGCGGGCACGAACGCAGGCGGCAGCGACTTGGGCGGGCATAGACTCTCGCGACAGCGACGTGGGCAGGCAAAGATGCTCCCGTGGTCATTGTGGTAGTCACTCCCATTCGTACTCCCTCAAGTTCTATTCTTCAGCCTTGCATCACATAATTTTTTGAGTATTTGGTGATGATTTTTGTTGTTATTTGTTGCTAATTTTTCTTCTTTGGTCTCTGTTAGTTTTTTGTTCTTGTTGTTGTTGATTCTCCTTGTTCATCTTTCTCTTTTTCTAGTTTGGTCTTTAAGAAATTGTGACATTTGTGTGATAAATTGGTGTTGCTAATTCTTGAATTTTTGGAGTATATGTGAGAAATTGTGAAAATTGGGGTTGTTGAGTATAAGAACTTGGTTGGTGTTGCTGAGAACTTGGTGATCCTTCAACCATGGTGGATCTGAGAGATTGGGAATCAATGTGTGTAAAATTGGGGAAGGGTAATTTTATCCGAAAATTAGATGAATGACGATTTTAAAACTAAGCTGAACCTTAAGGACAATTTTGTATGCAAAAAACGGTTGGGGACGAATAAAATTTTCGGCTTATACCTTAGGGACCAAAATCGTACTTAACCCAAATTAGAACTATAAGTTCCAAAAATGATTTGAATTAAAACAAGTCATTAGGTCACAAAACAACTCGAACTAAAACGAGTTGCATGAAATCCGATCGAGAAATAATTATGTCTCAAAATAAACGATTTGTATTAAAAACAAGTCATGCATCCTCAAAACAACTCGAACGGAACGAGTTGTACGAAACTAGGACAAGAAATATTCTCTGGTTAATGTGCTAAAACCAGTCATACAGAGCCTACACCTTAAATAAAGTCGGAAAAAACGAGTTGTATAAATCAATTCTAGAAAAAAGACTTGGCCAAAAATAAGTCGTATAAAGAGAGCAAGTCGCACAGAATGTGAAAACAACTTGTAATATCAGGTTACCAAATGACAACTTTTAGGGAAGTAACAACTACACTGCAACAAAATGATAGCGTATGGAAAAGCGCACAAATAGTTACGGAGTAACTTTACAAAAATGTTACATCATTCAAATCATGTTGAATCGACCGACCTCCTTGGCTTCAGACCTCAAAACTACTAAACAACTTCTCCACAGCTCAACATTTCGACTTGATCATCTGATTGCTCAAGTCCGACTTCATAAAGTTCGACTTCGAGCAGGGGCACGGTTCATACCCTGACCCAAAACATAAGCCAGGCCCAAAGCAGATAAAATCCAGCAGAGAAAATCCAAAAGATAGCTACCGAGTAACCGACCTCTCAAGAGGTCAGACAAAATGCTACAAAGTGATAACCCCCCGAAGGAGTTATAACTAATCTCTACTATCTCTCACCTACTTCTAGAAGAGAGATCTCAACAACCCCTAGAAAAAAGGGACAGTTACTGTTCCGAGGGTTACCTGAAACTGGAGGTCGATCTTGGATGAGATCCTTGGTACTGGTCAGGGATGACGTGTCCGGCCGGCTGGTGGCAGCCGGAGCTGTTGTGTCCGACTTGTTGGACTTGCTGCACTGCTGATCCTTGGCCACCGGAGGGTGGGGGTACCTGCAAGAGACTCCGATGCTTAAGTTAGCACGAGTATAAAGCAGGTTTTATGTAGAATCAGAGTATGAGTTATACCTGGGTGCTCCAGTGTATTTATAGTAGTGTGGGCTGACCTTTCTGATAAGATAAGTTAGTTATCTTATCTTATCTTATCCTGTTTTGGATGAAGTCAGCTTATCTTCAAGGGAACCGCCTTTATCTCTATAGGCTGGGATTGCCTTTGGATTTGGGTCGTGTTCCTCTATTTGGGCCCTTTATTGGGCTTTTCTGTCGATTTGGTCGAGCTCTTTTAGAAGAGGTCGGGTAGTCTGACCTGAAGAGGTCGGTCGCTGTGTCGCCGATCATCCCGGGTCGGATAGCTCGACCCAGGGTATGAATAGTGCCCCTGCTTGAGCTCGGTCTTCTTTTGAGGTTGAGTTCTTTGACTTCGGTATAGTGAGGCCGAACTCAAGCATTTTGTCGATTCCTTTGAAACAGCTTTTGAATGTAGAACGTTTCCTCTAAAAACGCGCGCTTTTATATCGGCGCTTTGGGAACGTGCAAGGGTTTAATTCTTTCATTAATTTTGTCATTAATTGCCCCGTTTCCCTTTGGCTCTTTCATTTTGATTTTGAAAACCCTAAAAACGGTTTCTCTCCTTCGCCCTTTTCGTAACTTCTTTCTCTGCTCTCTTCGCTCTCTGTTTTTCATTTTGTTCTTCTGCTTCCTTGCGTTGCGGCGTTGCTTGGTGATTTTCTTGGGCAGCTTTTATTTCTGCGCTTCCGTCTTTCTCCTCGAAGTTTCTCATCGTCTCCAGGTTAGTCCCGTTTCATATATTCTCCTTGTTTTGCTTTGATTTTGTCCCTTTCTTTAGAGAAAGTTTGGATCTTTTGTTTTGTTATGCCCTATTGTTGTGCGTTCTGGGAGTTTCTTCATTTTCTGCATGGTCTTTTTTTGCCTTTGCTTAATGCTTTTAGGGTTTTGCATGTTCTTTGTTGTTTCCGTTCTGATGCCGTTTATCCAGGAAAAAACCCGTATCTATTTCTTGCTTTATTTGACGGTTGCTTTGCCTGATTCTAAAAAGTTCGCACCTTTGATGGTTTCTTCTTGGCGTACTTGATTTTTGGAATGCTTTTGCTGATAGATTGTGATGACTTTTTCTTTTGACACTACTTGCTGTTTAAAGTCTTTTTCTTTTTTGAAAAATGCTGGGGTGGGAGCTGTAGATTTTCCTGGAAACCTTGCTTTGTTACTGCCTCCAAAGGATGCCTCAAGATTTTGGTTTGAGTCTTGGGGTTTTCCTTTTCTGTGTGTTCGCCTGTATCGTATTGAGTTGTTTTCTCCCTTGTCCGAGATGTTTTTAGTAATCCCATCTTCTTTTCTTACTTTGTAGGATTAGTTGGCCTCATGTCTTCTCGCAATAACATTGTAGATATGTCTTCCAGAGTTCTTGAGGGGATGTCCGATTGGCTGGACTCCCTTGTTTTGTTGAGTGTTTCTATTGTGGATGCTGAATTTTGCACAGAGCTGAGGAAGCACCATAGGATTTGTGGTAACAGTGCCCGCGAGGGTGATTATGAGCTTGTTGCTCCTGATTCCGATGAGAGAGTTTGTTTTCCGACTTCTGTCGAGGGGGAGCATCCCTCCTTCTATGCTTATGAATACTTCTTCAGCCAGTTAAACGTTACTTTCTCTTTTACTGCTTTTGAAACTGACTTGTTGTGGTCCTGTAACATTGCTCCGTCCCAGCTTCATCCGAACTCCTGGGGTTTTATCAAAATATTTCAACTTCTTTGCCAGGAGTTGGACATGACACCTTCTGAAACTCTTTTCCTTTATCTTTTTGTCTCGGCCAAACCCGGAGGTTCCTCCAAAAAGAAAGCTTCCTGGATTTCTTTCAGATCGGCCCAGGGGCATAAAGTTTTTGCCATGTATGATGAGTCGTTCAAAGATTTTAAGAACTATTTCTTCCGAGTCTGTGCCATTGAGGGGGTTCGCCCCTTTTTTCTTGATGAAAATGATGAGCCTGCTTTTCCTCTGGAGTGGCAAAAGAATGTAAGAGTGCCACGTTACACATGGGAAATGCTTAGTGAGGTTGAGCGGGCCTTTGTAGTTGTTCTTGAAGATTTGTGGGGGAGGCCACCCCATCTGGACACGAAGAGATTTTTGAGTGATCCATCTTTGGTTCGGGCTGCTTTGGGTACTGTTTGATTTGTTTTTATACTTGCTTCCGAGTTTTGTTTCTCCTGTGTTGTAACTTGTCTTTGATTTTTGTGTTTTTCAGAGATGTCGAAGAATAATGATTCTATGAGAGCCTATAAGAAGGCGAAGAAGGCGACCGCTGCTTTAAACATCTCGGCCAAGGCGGCCGGAGAGGGATCTTCTCAGCCTCCAGTTAAACCTCCTATATCAAGTTCTCCCGGGCCGAGGAAAGCAATTCCTACTCCCCGGGTCCGTCTGGTCGATCCTCCACAATCTTCTGTTGCAGCTTCCGGTGCCCCTCCTAGTAGAAAGCAAAGAACAACTGAGCCTTTCGACCTTGATGCTCCTGACTTTGATGCAGTTGAGTTTGTAGATCAACAAATCGGCCCTTATGATGTTCTTCCTATGGACGACGTGTCGCTTCTTCATCATTTTGATTATATCACCCGGAGTGGTATCAAGTTGGCACACATGGGGGCGGCCCTATATCGAACTGCTCAAAGTCTTCCTCTCCATGCTACTAAAGCTTTTATGGAGGAGGCCAAACAAGAGTTTGATCGGATGAAGGACTTGAAGGAGGAGCTTGAAGTAAGGGTGGCCAAGTTGGAGAAAGACTTGGAGAATAAAAAGGCTAGTTCTACTTCTCTGGCTGGTTCTCTGAGACTAGCCGAGGACACGGCTATGCGGCATAAGGACAGTTATTTGACGTCTTACCGGGAGGTGTTGCGTCTGAGAGAGGAGTTGGAAAATGCCCGGGCTAATTATTCCGAACTCCAAGGTCATCTTGTTGGTAGTGCAACTGCTGCCTATGAGAACTTGAGGGAACAAGTTCGGGTTATTGCTCCCGAGGCCGACCTGACCCTCTTTAGCTTGGAGAACGTTGTCAGGGATGGCAAGGTTGTCCCTGATGACGAGGATGAGGATGATGTCGATCCTCCCCCTGTAGCCTCTACCAAGGTGTCGACTTCTGCTGTCCCTGCCAAGGTTGGTCCTCCCGCTTCTGACCCCGACTGCCAGATCTTGAACCGGGATGACGGTACTGTAGATGCCGTTCCTCTCTAGACTCGGCCTCCGTTTCCTCGGCCTGATGCTGCTAAAAAATCTTCTGACCCTTAGTTTTAACTTTATTCTGGATATGTAGTTGGCCCGGCTTGTGGGCTTTTTAAAACTCTTTATGTTTTGTTAATTGCTGACACTTTCCCGTTACTTGCCTAGCAACTTTTGTTTTTTATGAAAAACAAATGGTAGCATGCTTTAGCTTTTTTGAGATAGGTTTTGGTGGCCTCCGAGGCTTTTATAACCTTGTGGATGATATCGCGCTTTTTGTGCTTGACTTGGTATCTCTTTTTGGATTGCTTTGTACTTTGTATCTTGAATCCTTTGTGGTTGTGACTAGGTAGGTCTAACTTGATTTTTGGTTCGTTCTCGCTCCGGCTTGTATTTCTGATGATTTGTAACCGATTTCTTCAAGTTAGTCCTCTGAGTTGTTTTCGCAGTCCTTTTCTAAGTTATCTTTGTAATCCCTTTTCTGGATCTTTGTCCGATCTCTTTCAGGGATTGCTTTGATAACTTTCTAGTTTTAGGAGTCCGACTTGGTTATATCGGTCTCCTTTAAGTTATTTGTAGTCCTCTTTCTTGGATCTTTGTCAGATCTCTTTCAAGGACTACTTTGATAACTTTTGAGTAGTAGGAGTCCGACTTGGTTATATCGGTCTCCTTTAAGTTATTTGTAGTCCTCTTTCTTGGATCTTTGTCAGATCTCTTTCAGGGACTACTTTGATAACTTTTGAGTAGTAGGAGTCCGACTTGGTTATATCGGTCTCCTTTAAGTTATTTGTAGTCTTCTTTCTTGGATCTTTGTTAGATCTCTTTCAGGGACTACTTTGATAACTTTTGAGTAGTAGGAGTCCGACTTGGTTATATTGGTCTCCTTTAAGTTATTTGTAGTCCTCTTTCTTGGATCTTTGTCAGATCTCTTTCAGGGACTACTTTGATAAATTCTCATTTTGGGCTGACTTTGTCATGTCGAGCCCTTCTAAGTTAAAGTAATCCTCTTTAATAGGGTTGGCCAGACCTCTTTCCAGGGTTTACTTATAACTTGGGTTGACTTGGTCCGACTTCTCAACGTCGGTCAGTCTTTAAGTTATTATTTTAGCAATCCGTAAGACCTCGTCAGGTTCTTTTTTGGATCACTTTCGATAACTTCTTACATTATTCTGTGTTCATCTTTGCCGATTTGTAGAAAGTGGTTGTCATCTCTAGATCGTCCTTTGGGTGAATC
>NC_029787.2:102495344-102503969 GCF_000816755.2 Arachis ipaensis | reverse complement strand
AAACCTTTTCAGGAAAAAGAGTGCATCCAATGATGAGATCTTTTGTCTTTTCTAACTGTAGTACCTTCTGAGGTTGCAGGCGTGCCATGACCTGGGAAGCTCTCGTCCATCGAGTTCAGACAGCATGTACTAGCCCTTTCCAAGTACTTCTACAATTCGGTAGGGTCCTTTCCAATTTGCTGCCAACTTTCCCTCTCCTGGTCAAGTTGTTCCGATATCAATTCGGATTAGGATGAGATAATTTTCTGTGAAATTTCTCGGCACTACCCTTTGATTATATCTGGAAGCCATTCGGCGTTTTAGAGCTTCTTCCCTAATCCGAGCTCTTTCTTGGATTTCGGGTAACAAGTCGAGCTCTTCTCTCTGAAGTTGGAAGTTTGCTTCCTCATTGTAGTGAACTACTCTGGGCGAGCCTTCCTCAATCTCTATTGGAATCATCGCCTCTGTTCTGTATGCTAATCGGAAGGGGGATTCCTTTGTGGTGGAATGTGGCGTTGTTCGATATGTCCACAGGACCTGTGGGAGCTCTTCTGCCTAGGCTCCCTTTGCATCTTGTAATCTCCGTTTTAATCCAGCCAATATGACTTTGTTAGCAGTTTCGGCCTGCCCATTGGCTTGTGGATGTTCGACGGAGGTGTACTGGTGCTTTATATTCAAGTCGGCTACTAGTTTTCTGAAGCCTGCATCTGTGAATTGGGTGCCATTGTCTGTGGTTATTGAATATGGAACCCCGAACCTTGTGACAATGTTTCGATATAAGAATTTCCGGCTTCTTTGAGCGGTGGCATTGGCTAGGGGCTCTGTCTCGATCCACTTTGTAAAGTAATCTACTCCCACTATGAGAAATTTAACTTGTCCTGATCCCTGTGGGAAAGGGCCGAGAAGATCGAGTCCCCATTTTGCAAACGGCCAAGGCGAAGTCACGCTGATGAGCTCTTCTGGCGGGGCGATGTGAAAGTTGGCATGTTTTTGACATGGTGGACATGTCTTTACAAATTCTGTGGCTTCTTTCTGTAGAGTTGGCCAATAAAATCCTGGCCGGAGTACTTTTTTGGCGAGAGCTCGTACTCCGAGATGATTGCCATAAATGCCGCCGTGTATTTCTTCTAGCACTTCCCTTGTGTTGGAGGTCGGCACGCATTTTAGTAAAGGTATTGAGATTCCTCTTTTGTACAGAATGTTGTTTATGATGGTGTAGTACTGTGCCTCCCTTTTTAGCTTCTTTGCCTCCTTTTCTTCTGCGGGGAGTGTTCCTTCTTTGAGGTAGTTGATTATGGGGGTCATCCATCCTTGGTCCTGACTTGTTATGGCCATGACTTTTTCCTCTTCCGAGATTGACGGGTTTTGCAACATTTCCTGGATGAGACTTCTATTGTTGCCCCCTGGTTTGGTGCTGGCTAGTTTTGAGAGTGCATCAGCTCTGGCATTTTATTCGCGGGGTATGTGGCAGATCTTATATTCCCCGATTTGTCCGAGTAGTTCCTTGGTTTTATCCAAATATTTTTTCATGGTGGGGTCTTTGGCTTGGTAGCTCCCTATTATTTGTGATGTGACCACTTGTGAATCGCTGTAAATGTTGAGTTTTTGAGCTCCGACCTCTTTAGCCAGCTTCAAACCAGCTAATAATGCTTCATATTCTGCTTGGTTATTGAAGGCGGAGAACCCGAACTTGAGGGAGAGCTCAACTTGGGTTCCTTGGTTGCTTTCTATTATCACGCCTGCGCCGCTTCCAGTTTTATTTGAGGAACCGTCCACGTAGAGATTCCATTCTGTGGGAGTTTCCAGGGTATCTGTGAATTCTGCAATGAAGTCGGCCAGATACTGTGATTTGATGGCCGTCCGAGCTTCATACTGGAGGTTAAATTCTGACAACTCGACTGCCTATTGTAGAATTCTGCCTGCTAAATCTGTTTTTTGCAATATTCCTTTTATGGGCTGGTTAGTTCTAACCTTAATGGTGTGAGCCTGGAAGTACGGGCGGAGTCATCGAGATGTTAGGATGAGAGTATAGGCAAATTTTTCTATTTTCTGGTAGTTCAGCTCGGATCCCTGTAGTGCTTTGCTAATGAAGTAGACGGGTTGTTGCCCATTTTCGTCTTCTCTGACTAGTGCTGAGGCTATCGCTCGGCTTCCTACTGCGAGATATAATATGAGTGGTTCTCCTTCTCGTGGTCGAGATAGGATAGGTGGCCGTCCTAAGAACTCCTTGAAGTCTCGGAAAGCTATCTCACATTCTGTCGTCCATTCGAACTGTTTTCCCTTTCTTAAAGTAGCATAGAATGGGAGAGATCTTATCGCAGCTCCTGCTAAGAATCGGGATAGGGCGGCCAGTCTCCTGTTGAGTTGTACTTCTTTGACACAGGTTGGGCTCTTCATGTTGAGTATAGCTTGACATTTGTCTGGATTATCTTCAATTCCCCTTTGTGTGAGCATGAAGCCCAAGAATTTGCCTGCTTCAACTGCGAAGGTGCATTTTGCATGGTTGAGTCGCATGTTATGCTTCCTTATAGTGTCAAACACTTGAGCCAGGTCGGACAATAATGTATCTTCGCTTTGTGTTTTTATCAACATGTCGTCCACATAGACTTCCATTATTTTTCCGATGTGATCTGAGAAGACTTTATTCATTAGCCTTTGATAAGTAGCTCCCGCGTTCTTGAGACCGAAAGGCATCACGATGTAGCAGTAATTTGCCTTCGGTGTTAAGAACGAGGTATTTTCTTGATCTGGTGGATACATGGGGATTTAGTTGTATCCCGAATAGGCGTCCATAAACGAGAGGTATCTATATCCGGAGGAAGCATCTACCAGAGCGTCAATACTTGGGAGTGGGTATGGATCTTTTGGGCAGGCTTTGTTGAGATCGGTGTAATCGGTACACATGCGCCACTTCCCGTTTGATTTTTTCACCAAGACAACGTTGGCTAGCCATAGTGGGTACTTGACTTCTCTTATGAATCCTGCCTCCAGTAACGTTTGTACTTGTTCTTCCATAGCTTGGGATCGTTCTGGTCCGAGTTTTCTTCGCTTCTGCTGCACCGGCCGCGATCCTGGATAGACCGCCAACTTGTGGCACATTAGCTTAGGGTCTATGCCTGGCATGTCTGCGGCTTTCCATGTGAAGAGGTCGACATTATCTCGTAAGAATTGTATCAGTAATTCTTTTGAGTCTCCTCTTAGGACCGTGCCGATATTAGTCGTTTTGTCCGAGGTGTCTCCAATCTGAACCTTCTCTACCTCACCTTCTGGGTGCAGACGGAGTTCTTCTCGACGCTGAGCTCTGCCAAGCTCAATGGTATGAAACTCTTCTCCTCTGCCTTTGAGGTTTAAGCTCTCGTTATAGCAGCGACGTGCCATCTTTTGATATGCTTTTATCGTGGCTATCCCCTCTGTAGTTGGAAATTTCATGCATAGATGCGGGGTTAAGACTATTGCGCCGAGTTGATTGAGTGTTGTCCGACCTATGAGAGCATTGTAGGCCGAACTTACGTCGACCATGATGTAGTCTATTTTGAGGGTCCTAGATTGGTTCCCTTTTCCAAAAGTAGTGTGTAGCGATACGTATTCCAGCGGTTGTATCGGAGTGTCTCCTAGTCCAAACAGATTGTTCGGGTATGCTCTAAGTTCCTTTTCGTCTAAGCCGAGCTTGTCGAAGGCTGTTTTGAATAAGATGTCGGCAGAACTCCCTTGGTCTACTAGTGTGTGGTGTAAATTGGCATTTTCCAGTATAATAGTGATGACCATGGGATTGTCGTGTTCCGAGATGATGCCGGATGCGTCCTCTTTAGTAAATGTTATCGCCGGGATGTCGGGTGCTTCCTCCTTTCCCTCAACATGATATACTTCTTTGAGATATCTCTTTCGAGACGATTTGGAGATCCCACCTCCTGCGAATCCGCCGTGTATCATGTGGACGTGTCTTTCTGGTGTCCGAGGTGACCGTTCAGCTCGTCCATCATCTTCGTCTCTCCGTCTTTTTCTTTGGTCGTCATCCCGGATGGCCAGAAATCAATCTAATTTTCTTTCTCTTACCAATTTTTCTATGATATTTTTCAAGTTGAAGCACTCGTTGGTAGAGTGCCCTCGAATTCGATGGTATTCACAATATTCCTTCCAGTTTCCTCCTTCCCTTTTGCCTTTGAGTGGCCGCGCTGGGGAGATTTTTTCTGTATGGCAGACTTCTTTGTACACGTCGACCAGGGATGCTTTGAGAGGAGTGTAATTGTGGTATTTTTTTATTTTCTTACCCTGTCGATCTTCTTTCCTTTTGGAGTCCTTGTCTTTGTCTCGGTAGGAGGCCCCAGATTTTGAGATTTCTCCCAGCCGAGCGTTCTCTTCCATATTGATGTATTTTTCTGCTCGCTCCTGGACTTCATCTAAGGAGGTAGGATACTTTTTAGATATAGATTGGCTGAAGGGTCCCTCTCGTAAGCCATTGATAAGCCCCATGATGGCGGCCTCTGTTGGTAAACTTTGTATGTCCATGCATGTTTTGTTGAATCTTTCCATGTAGTTGCGGAGGCTCTCCCGATCTCCTTGCTTGATCCCTAGTAAGCTGGGTGCGTGCTTGGCCTTATCTTTCTGGATGGAGAATCTGGCCAGGAACTTTTTGGCCAGGTCGTCGAAGTTTGAGATGGACTTCGGAGGTAAGTTGTCGAACCATCTGATCGCCGTTTTCGTGAGAGTTGTTGGAAAAGCTTTGCAGCGAACGGCATCTGAGGCATCGGTAAGGTACATTCTGCTTCTGAAATTGCTGAGATGATGGTTGGGATCTGTAGTGCCATCATACAAAACCATATCCGGGAGCTTGAAATCTTTTGGGATTTTGGTCTTCATGATTTCCCTGGTGAATGGATCCTGTTCTTTGTGTGAATTTTCCTTAGGAGTGGTCCGAGGAGCTCTTGATTTGAGGTCATCCTCTAATTGCTGTAGTTTTTCTTCTAGTTCTCGACGTCGCCGTACCTCTCTTTGTAGATCCTTTCCGATCTTCCGTTGTTGCTGGGTTTCTTTCTCAAGTTGCTTTAAGCGATCTTGAAGTGCTTCCATGGCTCCCGGATTTGGTGAGTTTTTGTCCCCATTGGATTCCGGAGTATCCTTTAACGTAGTGTCCGCGTTCTTGTGCGGTGTTCTGTTCTCCAGATCCGAGTTGTGGTCGTTGTCATGGCCGTCCGCCATGGTTTTGGGATGACTTTCAAGTTCCCCAGCAATGGCGCCAATGTTCCGAGGGTTACCTGAAACTGGAGGTCGATCTCGGATGAGATCCTTGGTACTGGTCGGGGATGACGTATCCGGCCGGCTGGTGGCGGCCGGAGCTGTTGTGTCCGACTTGTTGGACTAGCTGCACTGCTGATCCTTGGCCACCGGAGGGTGGGGGGTACCTGCAAGAGACTCCGATGCTTAAGTTAGCACGAGTATAAAGCAGGTTTTATGTAGAATCAGAGTATGAGTTATACATGGGTGCTCCAGTGTATTTATAGTAGTGTGGGCTGACCTTTCTGATAAGATAAGTTAGTTATCTTATCTTATCTTATCCTGTTTTGGATGAAGTCAGCTTATCTTCAAGGGAACCGCCTTTATCTCTATAGGCTGGGATTGCCTTTGGATTTCCTCTATTTGGGCCCTTTATTAGGCTTTCCTGTTGATTTGGCCGAGCTCTTTTAGAAGAGGTCGGGTAGTATCGATCACCACCTCTTTGAAAGCTTGGACCTCACGTCCAGACCCAAATACGATCCGGTTTCAGGTAATCTCCGAAACAAACATCTTACATCATTAGCTATTTATAATAACTATCACTATCACTGTCAAAAATATTTATATTTATATAGGAACATATTACATGTAAAAAGGATACAAAGTTACAGGAGCTAAAACTGTACAACTATCTGTAACCATTCTTGGTAAGAAATAGAAAATAGAAAAAACATATAAAACTATGAAAAACTTGCAGCTATGTTTTTGGGGCCATTGAAAGTGGAAAAAAGATCCCCATCACTGTGTGTTAGACTGCCCAATCTTAAGTTACTATGATTCAATTGGCACCTGTGCTGTTTGTTTGTTTAGTCTGCTACCCCACAGCAGTACTACTGAACAAAAATTAAGGAAACAATGGCATATTCTAGCAAGTCCATGAATAAGCCCTTATTGATAATTGGTTAGCTCACACTATGTTGAATCATTGGAAAAAAAGACCAATCCTTGGAGGCCCCTCCTTCCTTGCCTGCAACTTTCTCATTAGCCCACCAATCAGCAACTATATTGGGGCCATGAGAATCTGCACCATCTGCATTGGTGAATTTGAATTCCTTGCCAGAAGAAAGGGTTAAGGACTCATCCTTCTCATCAACTATTGCATCCTCTGCACCCAAATTGGTTTGTTTGGCTGCATCATTTGGAGTTTCAGCTGCTGCTACCTTTTGGTCATCAACATGCCTAGTTTCTCTACAACTTTCTTCTTTGTCTACCGTTGCTGCTGCTTCATATTTCAATTTTGACAGTACTTTAGTCCATGCTGATGATGATGGTGATGGCAGTTTGTTTTCCACACATCTCATTCCTTTTTGGGCAGATAATTCAAATGATACCCTATGGCTTAAACTGATCTCACTCAAGCCATTATTGCTTGGATGTGGAGACATTTTGATCTCAGAAACCCAATGATTTGGAAGAAAATTTCCTTGAGTTGTGGACCTTGCAGCATCAGGTGTTATAGACCCAGAACTTTCTTTTGACTTGCGGTTCTCATGAGCGGAAAATTTCTCCAAGTTAAGAAGCTTGGAAGGGTCTGCTGCTTGCAAGTCAAGTATATGGGAGCCACCAGCAGGAAACTCGGTGTCTGGAAATGGCGACGAGGTTCCAGAAGCTGAGATGGCGGACCTAGGTGATATGAGTTGACCAACCGGGCTTCCTGGTTGAAACTGATAGGATTGGAAATCATAGTGAGATATTTGGATCCTTTGATAGGTCTCTCCATTCCTATATTGTGGGTCAAGTAGCTGAGCAAAGGGCACCTCAGGCGAAGACGGCGTAGTCAAGTGGACAGACTCAGGAGGTGGAGTGAAAGGAGCAGTGGATGATGCCGAGAAAACAGGCGGCGAAACCAATTGTGTTTCGTGGGCGTAAGGGCCGATTGCAAAGATTGAAGCAGGGCCACCAGGAGAGTACATACTGGCAGACACAGACGTGAGGGATACAATACCAACTGGAGATTGCGCGGTTGAAGGCGGTTCTGATTGAAAGAAAGAGGCAGGTGAAGAGGGAGGTGCCACAAAGGGAAGTGTTATGGTAGGAACTTGTGTTGAGATAACGGCAGCAGGTGCAGTAGGATCTGCACGAGAAGGTGCTGTTTCTGGAGCAAGGACTGCGTGCCCGATACGCTTTCGATTCCTCTGATATCCAAAGCACCCAGCTATGTTCAACAAGCTTCCCCATTTTTTCTTCTGTGACCAACAAAACATGTAAATAGCTTTAAGTCTCAGGCATACAAGTCAAGTCTTGATTCAGAGATGTAAATTGTCGCATAGTTCAGCTATAATTTGAGTATTGAATAGACCACAATTCTAAAAGAAAAATGAACTGCATATACTCAGAACATCCATTAACATGGAATCACCACTTTGGTTTTTTCATTATTAATGTGATTATCACCGCAAAATTTACAAATCTTGCTGAATTGAAATATTCCGTGGTCATTACTTTCACTAAAACTGTGCGCGTAGTACAAAATCACTTTCCAATCTCCAGTGACTCTGCCTCCACAGGGATTCTCAGCATTAATTAAAAAAATTCCATTCCTATCCTACCAATAGTAACATAACAACAAAACCGATCCATGTGAAATAAAAGAAAAAACCAGTGCAAGATCTTTTGAGAGCTGACGTTACGCGTTTTTTCTCATCATCAAAGGCAAAGACTAAGCACAGAAAATCATAACTTTGGGAAACTAAATTTTCGCGAACTTATTATCTTTTGAAAAGGAAAAAGCTTACACCTTTATTTATTCGTATCATCAAACACATAAACCGAGGGCGGGGGATTTTGTTTTTAAACCAAAAAGTATCACCAAAAAATACAGAACGCATAACAAAAACCTGGCCAAAAAACAATCTACGGAAGTAGTATAGTATAGTATTATACATGTATACCTGTTGAGTTGGTTGAGAAGCGCGATTTTGGGCAGAAGCTGCGATGGCAGAGGCAGCAGCGTTTATAGTATCCATAGTGTTGTTGACTGCTCTACCATTATTATTTGCACCTCTTCTCATCTTTCTCTGTGTGTTTGTTTCGGAGATCAATTCTACTTTGAAACCCTCTTTACAGACACGAGAAGAAGAAGTAGCAGATTAGGCCTAAAAGAAGAGCCACCGCCCCCAATAACAATCCTTTTGTTGGTGGTAGAGTGCTGAGCAAGCAAGTTATTGTTGTTGTTCTTGGGAGATGCAAAATGAAAGTGCAAGAATGAAATCTCTGTGGCAGCTGCGGTACCGTGTTTGTGTGTTCCAGCGAGAGTAGAAAACTAAAAGAAGGAAAGCCTTCGTTCTGAGTTGAGGTCAAACACGGCAATGACTTGCTCCATTTTCATGTGATTATCCTATTACCCCATTTTAGCCTTTGCTTTACATATTTTTC
>NC_029787.2:102489632-102495301 GCF_000816755.2 Arachis ipaensis | reverse complement strand
TACTGACAAAAAATAATATTATTTATTAGTCATATAAGTTGTTTTTATTAATTAAGAGTACACAACTACCCTTTGTAGCTTGCCTCTTTTGTCTTCTATGTGCTCTGCGCTTTGAGGTTAGGTTAGTCCAAGACTAATAAAATTGATTAATGTTTGGGTAAATATCATATCATTAGCATTCACCACTCGTTGTTTAATAAACACGGAAAAAGTCAAAACTAACCTTTCGTATTCAACGAAACGGGGGGTGGGGGCTGTTAACGTCAGCACGAGTGCACGTGTGCACAGCTATTTTCTGGACGGAGCACAATTCCACTGACATGGGGTGGGCCCCACTCTCAATAATAAAAGAAACTATGGAAAATTGTTAAATTATTTTTAATAAATATATAATAAATACATAAAAACCTTAATTTTTATATACTGAACCCATTTAAGCATTATTATCCCCAATTTAACTGAAATTAGTCTTACGAACAAAGTATTTTCGTTCCAAAAAAATTTTTCGTTCCTTAAGTTTTTTTAGATTTAATTTAATAAAATTTTAATTAACATTTTCTACTTTTAAAATCATATAATAAGCTTTACTAAAATTTAAATGATGTTGTTCGTACTCGAAGCGAGGTCACGATCTTCAAGAGGTGGAGACAAGATATTCCAACTTCGTCAAGTACAGAATTAGATTGGGTGAAAAATCTGTAAGGCACTCTGATACTAAAGTCAGTAGTGTATTAGGTAGTAAAGCAAGTTTTTCGTGTGTTTACCTATTAGTAGCCTTTCCCTTTTACCTTGGCTTTGTGAGGCTACCGTTTTTCCGGCATTTAGTGCTTACTGTAGCACATTATTGTCGAGATTCGGCAGTTACAGGATTCAATGGCATAGCCGTTGTGGTATGGGCCGTTATCCCGTGAAATCGGTTATGACCTTAATTGCTTCATCGGTTACGTTTTCTTTTATCCGGAACAGTGCCCCCAACTCGGATTCTTGGACCTGAGTCCTTGGGTCGGGGTATCCGAGTTTATGACGTTAGGCCCATTTTAGATAGGAATTTCAAGGGGTTCATTGAAGAAAATTGAACAGTTTTCTTCAATTTCAAAAGCAGTTATTATTCCCTCGTTTTATCGTCAGATTCATTCTCTCTTTGCAATAAATGCAACATTAGTTTGAAATTAAATAGCCTTTTATTTTTACTTTACCTTTCATTTCCATCTTTTATCATAACTCTCCTACACATGCGAACAGTTTTCTCTCTACATTCGAGCAGTTTCTTCCTTCTTCTTAGTGCACTTCTTCCTTGCTTACACTTCGTTTCAGTCGAATTTTCCGTCGGTCGGCGTTTCTCCAACCAGCATTCGCAGTTTTGTTATCTAAGGTTAGTGATTTTTGGTACTTTTATTCGACTATTCTTGCTTGTGGCTTATTCCCTTTTGAAGTTTCCCCGTTTGTGAATCTTCGTGCATTCTTCATGCTTGTTGATGCCTTTTGACCCTGTTTGAAATTTCCAACGTATTTGTTTTGTTCACTTCCTTTTTATTAAGCCAAATATAGTTGGGGCACCACTATTTGAGTTGTTTCCCAAATAATTGATGATTTTTCTTGCCCCCACTATTTTGCATCGCCAAAGACCTTTTGGAGCGACTAGTTCGGCAAGGCCATCTCGATAAATACATCGGTGGCCATATACAACGGCGTGCTCCTCCCATTGGCGACCATAACTCGGCAGGACAGTAAAGCCGAGACAAAGAAAGGACGAACACAAGTCATCCTGAACAACCTAGAGGAGTTATTAATTTTATTTCTAGAGGTTTTGCAGGTGGAGACGTTACAAGCTCGGCACATAAACGCTCTTACCAAGCTATGCTATCAATAGAAGCCAGCCCAAACAATCCTCAAACGCATTCACAATTTCGTCAGATGACATTTCAAGCCTCCGACTTCAATACAACTATAACAAATCTAGGTGACCTTGTTGTAATCTCCATTCAGTTAGGAGATCTTTTAGTCAAAAAAGTATTATTGAATTCAGGGAGTAGTGCTGACGTTCTTTTCTATTCAACATTCCAGAAGATGAAACTAAGCAACAACATATTACAACCTTCCACTGGAGATTTGGTCGGATTTTCAGGTGAAAGAGTCCCAGTTTTGGGATCTGTGTGGTTACAAACCACACTGGGTGAGCCTCCTTTATCAAAAACTTCAGATGTTCAATATTTAGTTATGGATTGTTTTAGCCCTTACAATTTAATACTTGGCCGACCTTTCTTAAATAAGTTCGGCGCAATCGTTTCTACAATTTATCTTTGTGTTAAGTTCCCTGTGCAGGATGATACTATCGCAACAATTCACAGTGACGCCCGACAATGTTACAACAATAGTCTCAAGAGACCCAACCGAAGTATAAATACACATATACACCACATCAGTAGCCAGGACGAACTCCCAGTCTTGGCCGACCTTGATCCAAGGGCAGACGTTCTCGAAAGACCAAACCCAACGGAAGACTTACAAAAAATTTATTTTGTAGATAGCTCGGATAAATTCACCTATGTAGGATCTTGGCCGTATTGTTGGACGAATTCAGGGAGCTTTCCATCTTAGTCTGCTTGCTCCAAAACATCTTTTAAATCAATACAGTCCTCAGTCTTGTGACTATAGAACTTGTGGTAGTCGCAATACTGAGACTTGTTCAATGAGGCCCTGGGTCGGATCTGCCTTGCTTTTGACAATATGCCTCGGTGGGAGACTTACTGATAAACCTCGGCAAGTGAGGCCACTAGAGGGGTGTAGGAGGCGAACTTGCCGACCCGTGGGATTGGAGGTTTTAGAGATGAGGTTTATCCCGAAGTTTCATCTTTCTGAGGAGATGAGCTGGGTTCTTTCTTTTGGTAGAAACTACCTTTGAAACGTCCTCATCCCGCATGTATTCCAAAGTGATCTGGTAGATTTCTTCCATGGACTTTACATCTTTGGAAGTTAAGTGCCTACGGAAGTCCCCTTCCAACAACCCAGCAATTAAACACAGGCATACGACTTCTGGGGTTTGTGTGTTCACTTCCAAAAGCGCCTTATTGAACCAATCAAGGTAATCTCAGATACCCTCACCCACTCTTTGTTCTACTCCCAATAGGGAGATTAAGTGTTTTGCATGAGTTCTTCTGGTGGTAAAGTGAGCCAGAAATTTGACCTTGATGTCAACAAAGAAACGATCGATTCGGAAGGTAATGTATTAAACCAAACCATTGCTAGTCCTGACAATGTTATTGGAAAGACTTTATATCAGATTGCATCTTTAACCCCTTCTAGGTTTATTCTAGCCTCAAAGGCATCAATATGTTCTTGAGGATCCGTCTTGTCGCCGTATTTCAAGTCCGTAGCCTTGTCAAAATGTTTTGGCAATCGAAGTTGAAGAACGTGGGAGGCAAATGGAGTCAGACCCATGATGACGTGTTCTCGGGATTCCTTATGCCCTTTAGGTTTTGGACTCCTTTACGGAGTCCACCTCCTTTTAAACTGGGCAGATCGTGATTCTTCTCTTGCCTGAGAATCGCCGTGCCATCGGGGCGACCTTCTCTCGTCTCTACGACGTGGGGGAGAAGGTGAAGCCCTGTGAAGTTCCTACCTTTGTTCATGAGTTCCGGGATGAGGTTGTTCCCATTCCCTGGCTAGGCGACTATGAGAACGGGATTGCCTGGATAAATTGGTAGTGTTCCAATTCGTACACCCTGTGTCGCATTTTTTGCATGGCATGATGATAGTCATCTCCGAATCAAGCGAAATGACGGGTTCTAGGTTAATAGGTTCATGATTTTCGTAGTCAGGAGGGACTTCCTCGTGACTTGGTCTGACGTCCGTCTCATGTCCATTCTCCCATTGTGGGCTTTTCAATGGGGTTTCTAAATTGACGGTGGAATGAATCCGTCGTTCAGCCATGATTCTTGCTTAAAGCGGGATTCCCACAGACGGCGCCAGATGTTCATGCTCTGAGCAAGTTCACGATCTGAAGAGGTGGAGACAAGAGATCCCAACTTTGTCAAGTGCAGAAACTGGCCAGATGGATAACCTACAAAACACTTCGATGCTAAAGTCAGTAGTGTGCTAGGTAGTAAAGCCAGTTTCTTGTGTGTTTACTTATTGGTAGCCTTTTCCTTTTAGCTTTGCCTTGTGAGTCTACCGTTTTTCTGGTGTTTAGTGCTTACTGTAGCACATTATTACCAAGATTCGGCGGTTACATAATTCGATGGCATAGTCATTGTGGTATCGGCCATTATTCTATGAAGTCGGTTAGTCGGTTATGTTCTCTTTTGTCCAAAACAAATGCATATACTTTATTTTATAAATTATAGTAACAATCTCCTTTTAAAAAAAAAATATTCAAGAGGTAAGTATTATTTAGATAAATCTCAATGAATCAAATTAAAGAAACTCAATATAATTTACCATTCTCTAATTTATCTATTCATGCAATCATCTTCAACTATCTTTTTCTGGAAACTATTGTTAAATCAAATCCTTGTTTAGTTTTTCTTCGTATTAGAAATCTGCTATGGATTTTCTTGCCGTTTTATATTCCGTATTTTAGTTATCTACGAGGTTGAATTTTCGCTTTGTTGGTGAACTAACATGCTTGAAAAAGGCCAAGCATCAAACTACTCTCAGATTTTCGTGGGGAAAAAATTTATACTCTTAACAAAAATTAAGCGTTTTCTAACCCTTAGCTTTCAAGCAGGTGAGTGAACCCATGTGTGATGACCATGACCCTAATTTGTATTTCAATCGCCAAATTTTTTAAAGCTTGAAACCTTTAGTCCTTTACCTATATTGAGTATTGATCTGAAATAAACTATATTCATATTTTTATAATGAATGGTTAAGGACACAATAGACATTTTAGTGTGTATTGTTATGTACCTAAATTGTTCATCTGCATTGAAAGAGGATAAGTGATAAGTCTATCTTTTTGTGGAAGGAGTTAAATCTGAGTAACAAACATCATTTATGAACAATGCACGGTGTACCTATGCCTTGTAGATGTTGACAATCACGGTCTTAAAACTTAAAAGCTGTTAAATGAAAAATCCCATCTACCAAACCATGCCAATCTTAGATTTGAAAAAAGCTACCTCAGGAGTTAGGATTGATTAAGAAAAGGTGGGCTTACTACTCACTAGCTTCGTGACCAAAATCTTATGACATGTGATTCTTGCTGTTTCGGCCTCCTAAAAAGCGAGCATAACTGCATAAGATTCACAATAAGTATTAGAGTAGTTTTTTTTGGGTGACTATAAGTATTAGAGTAGTTGACATGTATTTTAAGGATATATGTTAAATTTATTAATTTAAAATTATGTTTTATACATTATTAAATTATAAATTTAATTTTAATACACTATAGGCATAAAATAATTTTATACGTACATTTAATTACATAACGCTAAATCAGTAAAAATAACTATATATCTTTAACTTTAATCGTATAAATTGTCATAAAAAAAATGAAAATAATTACATAATTATATAAAATATTTTATACTGTTAATATATCAAAATTAAATTCAATAAATTATTTAAATTTTTTTACGAATAGTAATTTTAAAAGATACATATTAGTTATATTCTTAGAATTATTACTTAGTTGTGTTATTTGCACTTTTTTTTGTACACCTTTTATT
>NC_029787.2:102488729-102489607 GCF_000816755.2 Arachis ipaensis | reverse complement strand
AATATGATTTTAAAAAATCAAAATTAGTAAATATGCTTTTTTTGGGGAAAAAAAAGATGTACTTTTAAAAAGTAGTGCAAATATTTTTTCTTTTTGTAATAACTTCTAAAGAAAAATATAAGGGAAAGTACTACAAATAATAATACAGCTATACTTTTATTATTGAAATCAGGTACTTTATAAAATTATGTAAATATATCATTTTAGCTAAACAGAAATATCTTAAAACAAAATAAAAAAAAGAAGTTAAAATTAAAATGTTTAAATCTCCCAACACTCTTCGTCAAAAAGACACACACCATATAGGTTCAAGCAACTCAATCTGACTGTACGAGAAATTTCTGAGGCTGCTTCCTCCAGATTTCCCATAGATGCCTTTTGCATATTTCTTGCTATATATATATATATGTTGAAAAGGGGTCGTAAAAAGTGGGGTAGGAATAATAATGGAAGTCTTGGATTCTTTTTCCTTTTGCTTGTGTACTGGGGCAACTGAAATAACAATTAGATTTATGACTTTTGAGGCGATAATTAATTTAGGTATATGTTGTCATCTTGTTAGATAACTTAATTGGTCTCACCTTTTTCATCATTGGCCATATAGTAGTCACCCATGTAATGTATATCATATTTATCAATTATCATGACATTGTGGTTGTGCTAGTATTCTAGTAATTCATTTTTCTTTACGACTCTATCCTTTTTGTTTGACTTGTTGGAACGCAAACAAAGGGCTAGAAAATGGATAGTTAAGGCTCTACACAATTATTAATATAATTGTGAGTAGTATAAAAACAATACTAACTCACATGCTAACAACGTTTAAATCTTAATTAAGCCTTTTCACCAATAAAAAATTTCTTCATTAAGCCAATACC
>NC_029787.2:102484417-102488721 GCF_000816755.2 Arachis ipaensis | reverse complement strand
CATTGCCCTTATCATCTCATCATTAATAGAATCAATAGCTTGCCTTTATGCAATAGGCGAAAGATGAAAGTATGAAACATTCATTTTTGCTCTTTTAAGATCCTAGTGACATTGTTTGGTAGTTTCGGAGGAAAAAAAAAAAACAGAAGAAAACTACCACTTATTATTTTTCCTATGTTATATGTGGATCAGTGAATGTGTATCACAAAATGATGTGAGAAGATATGAAATTTATATTACTCTGGAGTTAACAAATTGGTACCGATTTATTTATATTTTTTAACTTTTTTAACAAAAACAGTTCGATTTGTGTTTTTGAAAATTAGAACATTTTTAATATTAAAATTGGATCATTCAATTTGCGTTTTTGACAATAAAAAAAAAAATTTAAGAGTACAAATTCAACCTTTCAATTTGTGGTTTGTTTTCCTCTTCAAATAAATCGGACTGTCTTATTTAATTAATATCAATTTTAAAAAAACACACCATATCAAAATAAAAAAAAAACCCCAAACTTTCAATAATAATAATAATAATGCATTACACACATTTAATTAATATAAAAAAAATAGCCGAAAACTACACAGAAATATACCATTAGTAAGTCATAACTTTTACTGAAACATTATCATATTTTTCTTTAACGGTGAAAAATTAACTTTTTATATCCAAATGATTGATAAAATCAATTTGTGGAATTAAGATCACGTAACAAGCATAACGTACCGCTTTATAAATCATTATTTCACTGTCCCATGACATCTGAATTATCAATTTTGAGGGAGCAAAAAAGTGTAAATAAATTATGGCCCCGGGTAGGTAGGTTTGGCATTGGCTTTTAAACGCACAAGTCTACCAGACTACCACTATGATTGACTCGCACACTTGCACTACAATAAGAAAGAAAAAAAATACCAGCCTCCAGCTTGACTTTATGTCTTTATCCACTTAAGGTTGTTTCTACACGTATAACGGATATGTATATGCAATCTAGATTGCAGAGGCCAGAGGGTAAAGCCAACATACTAAGCCAGCATCATGATTATCGGAAAATAACAGAGAACCAATACTTAGTAAAATAGATAAAAAATAATTAACAAATATTAACTTAAATACAAGATAAATATAAAATATATTACCCTAACATTTGTAAGAAAACAATAATGACTAAACTAACTCACTGAAGCAGGTTTTTTTCTCTGAAACAAATTGCTTAACAAGGCCCATTTGATCATAGATTTTCATGAGTTAGAAACTTCTATTACTATTAGGTTTACATTTTATTGACTAAACGACGTTTTGTTTTTTTTTTTTTAACCTTGCCTAGTTCACCATTTAATTCTGGATTATGATGAGTTTAAATAATAATTCAACAAATATCAATGCTACCAAAATAGCCTGCTGCATTGGTATCATCACTATCATCGACTAGGAAGGGCCATAAAACAAAGGTTAATCACAATTCTCAAATCATTATTAAAATACCGAACCTGAAAGCAAAAGATGGCAACATGCCAAATTTAAATAGGAAACGATAAATAACCTACTTTATAAAACCGAGATAACCTTGTAATTTTTTTCCTCCATTTATTGCACATAGTGTTAATATGTACTATCTGAAATCGACGACGGAATCGAGTCACTACAAGAGAAAAGTAAGCATGGCATGCTTGAAAAAAGATAACGAGGTTATTCAGAATCGTCCAAAAGATTGCTCATTTGCATGTGCCTAGAAACCTTTATAAATAAAAGGAGCTTGGCGGTTTTTAATACCAGTCAAGTGATTAACACTTTCAGGTAACTTAAGCAGCTAAGCTTTTGGAAGCAATCTCAAACACATTCTCAGACAATCCATTAACGGACATGATCTTCTCCAGCTGGGCCTGCAAAAACCACCACAATTTTTGAGGCAATTCAAAACCCAGATATTTATGATATAATTCAGAGTTTAATTTTAATGCATTGACGGTGAAAAACATTCTACACAGTCGTCTAATCACATCTACTCTCTTAGATAACATTTAAGCAGTCAGTGTAAAATGATCGTTATTTTTCCTTATATAACATTACGTAATTGGATATACGTGTAAAACTGCTTTACACTGAGAGTGCATCAAAAATAAATTCTAATTCAAAGTATAACAGCTATTAAACTTAATACAGAAAGAAAAAATTAAATGTCATTACTCATACCTTGGCCAGTTTTTGTCTGTTCTCATCAAAACGCCTCCATCTTGAGAAGGCTGATACCATTCGTGACGCAACCTAACACAAAAAGGAAAAAGGATTATGCAAGGGATCATGTAACTGATGGATGACGCATTAATAAAAGAATTCATGATTCAAAGATGGCTCATGTGAAAAACCTGAGGATTAATTTTGTCAAGTTGCACAACAATTTCTCCCAAGAACTCGTAGCCTGATCCATCCTTTGCATGGAAGTTCACCGGAGAACCACAGAACCCTCCAATGAGGGAGTACACTTTGTTGGGATTGCGCAGATCAAACGCAGGGTGGTTTATCAGTTCCCGCACATTCGCAACATTACTGGGAACATCAGACATTGCTTGAAGGGCAAACCATTTGTTCACCACCTGGATACAAACACCAAGTTCAAAATATTAAAATAGAATATCCACCACATCACAGCACAAAATATAGATAGAAAATAGAACTGCATACATTTGTGTCTGAAAACATAAGAAATTGCATTAGCAGTCAGGGAACCAAGATAGAATTTGGTTTTGGAATTGTCAAAGTGCAAGTTTATCAGGCATCATATCACCATAGGAAGTTACAATTTATAACACATATATAAAAATTTCAAAAAAGGGGGCAAGATTTATTTCCAACACATATATTGTCGACAAGGGAAAAAACCACTATGAACAACCGAAAAAACAAGATTTATTTCCAACAACAGTTATAGATATAGAGATGGACGCTTACCAAGAAGTCATGTTGCCACTTGCCATAGAAGTCATGAAGAATATCATCACGGGTTTTACCAGGGTTCTGGGCTATGGCAGCCAGGGCTGCAAACTGCTCAGTCATATTTGTAGCAGTTTTATACTCATGTAGTGCTAGGTCAGTGTATTCTTGATCCTCAAGACATGCAAGATAAGCTATCAAATAGAATAAAGAGAGGGGGGAAAAGTTGAGATGAATTACCACAAGAACGCATGTAAATGCATCTTATATATAAAAGAAAAGGTATAGTGTCATACCAAGAGCAACATTCTTGAGAGCACGTCTGGCCATGTTTGGATGATCAAACACATATTCTCCTGAGCTCCTATTATTTTGCACCTGCAAAAAGGTTGACAATTGTGTACGTTACTAAGAGATTCAAACAGGGAAGAGTACAAAATATAAATTCAAGGCAGCTCCAGGCTCAAGGGCATACAGTGCTGAGGAACTCTGCTCTCAGTTCACTTGCAAGCTGCTTCCTAATGAAGGTTCGAACGGCATGAACAGCATCAGGATCTGCAACTTCCATCAAATCCATTATTTCTCCCTCACCTGGCAGGGTAATTGCCTTTGCCACAAATTCCTGATAATCAAACAACATCATGTCCAATCAAGGCATCAAAATGATAAACACTTCCTCGATAAAAAGACAAGGTTGAAAGATATACAAATGAATAATCTTAACATACTTTGTCCAGGCTAGAGTCACATAGAATACGCTTGAATCCCTCCACAAACTTGGGGTTCAGAACCAATGCTTTGTTATGTTGCAAATCGTTAACCAAGTTTAGCATCAGTTTACGTGCCAAAATTTGCCCAGCCTCCCAGCTAAATCACATACAGTAAGCCCATAATTAGATTTTTTATGTTATGAAATCGAAAAAGGAAAAAAAAAGGTGCATTTTGAAAAAGACAAACCAGTTGAATTCATCTGAATCGTTAGCTAGAAGGAAAAACAGATCATCATCTGTGAGATCAGATTCAAGACGTACAGGAGCACTGTATCCCCTTAACAAAGATGGAACAGGCCTCTCAAATATATCAGTGAAGACAAACTCTTCTTCTTTCTGCAGCATAAAAAAATATTCATCAATAAACTTATCAAATACTATGGAAAAGAAAAAGCACTACCATGCTTCCCATCCTATTCCATCTTAATAGATGCCAACCATTATAAGGATCTATGTTAAGCAAAATAAAGGTTGATTGAAAACACTGCATTTTTCTTTTTGTGTAACATTTTTATAATTTATTTCAAATATTTCCATACATAAGGGTAACAAAATAGTGATTGACCCTGAATTCATTGGCCTGTGCCATGCACTAACAGGAAA
>NC_029787.2:102479078-102484343 GCF_000816755.2 Arachis ipaensis | reverse complement strand
TTTCAATGGAAGTTTCCATCTGTTTCCCGTTGACGAAAAAGGTTCAATATATTTATATATGCAAAAAAGTCCGCCTGACAGATGTAACAGGCTCAACACATCAGCTTAAAACATGAGTTAGCAAGAAATACAAAAAAGAAATGAAATTTCTTAACAACCTTGGTGACTCTAAGAACCGTATTGAAGACCGGTTGATTATTGCTTGAAACAGATTGCAGCGTCCCTTCATGATAAATAGTTGAAAGAGGAATGTCCTTGCCAGTTGAATCAAGCAAGCCTAGTGCAATGGGAATGAACATTGGTTCCTTAACTGGTTGCCCTGGGGTTGGTGGTATCTCTTGGCTGCCACATCAAACATAATATCAGGGATAAGTTACCCAAAATAAAAACAAAAAACTAAGTACCTGTAAACTACCCAATCAAAAAGGATAAATGAAAAGATGAAGCTTGTGTACCTAAACTTCAAAGAGAAAGTATGTGCTTCAGAATTGTAAGAAGTATTAACTTTGACACTAGGGGTCCCAGCTTGAGAGTACCTGCATGTTTGTTGGTAAGTTAATATGAAATTAACATGAAAATGCAGAAAACAAGTCAAAATGAAATACAAACCATAGTAAGAAATTTGCAAAATCTGCATCATTTGCATCTCTCATGGCCGCAAAAAAGTCTTCACATGTAACAGCTTGTCCATCATGTCTCTTAAAGTAAAGATCCATGCCCTAAAACATAATATCAAAATTAGCTACTTTGTGTTGCCTATAACAAGATTTAAAGAGGCATGGGATAAGCAAGCATTGTTACCTTCCGGAACCCTTGACTTCCCAGTAATGTTTTGTACATTCTGACAACTTCAGCCCCCTGATACATAAGATTGTAAGAACAAACTGCCCAAAAGCCACATGGACGTGAATGGATTTGAAATTTTTGGTGGTAGATGTCAAACCTTTTCATAGACCTGCAGAAAGAGTAAATATATCATGATAAACAATATGATACTTAAATAAGGACAAATGGATATAGCAGGGTAAAAAGTAGTTATTGGATAATGTGACACATACCGTCACTGCATTTGACATTGTTGATAGGGCCACATCAAAGATTGATTCAAAGAAGGTTGTCAAAAAGATGCCATATACCAGTGGCAGGAAAGCAGTTATCATATAGAAGATAGTAAAATTTCAATTTTCAAATATGATCTTGAATCAAACCAGAAGTTCTAAATGGAAAGAAACTTGCCAGTGTAGAAGTTGTCCATCTGTCAAGGAATAAGAAAAATATGAACACAAAATACACAGTGGAAACAGAAATTAAGTTTTGTACAAATGGATGAGGAAAGGGTTTTTAAATTCTGACCTTGATGTAAGAGTGTGGCCTCACTGGGTGAGCCATGGGACCTGCATCCTGGATATTCAGAGTTCAAGTATCATAATATATCCTAACATCATGTTAATTATACATTACAACTTATACAAGTAGTAGTTAAGATTTAAAGTAACAAAACACAGAAGGCATCACTGTCACTGCAACAGTTGCACAAAGTAACAGGTCAGAAATACAGAAAGAAAGGGAGAAATAACCTGTGGAAACTGGTAATTCCTAAGTTTAGAAACATCAGCAACCCGCTTTACAGTTCGACTTCCCATGTCAGATGAAAATTCCTGCCAACAATTAAAGCATCCTAATGCATTAAAAATACAACATAAGAAAAGTAAGTTCATCTCTCAAATTTTGGTACCCAGGCATAGCAGTACCTGATCACGGAAAACAGTAAGACCTTCCTTCAAACTAAGCTGGAACCAGTCGCGACATGTCACTCTGATATCATTACCAAATGAAATTCTTATTCTATGTCCAAAAGTAACTAAAGCAATGGAATGATAGAAACTGCAAAGACTTGGTAACAAACATCAGAAGTGTTCTCACTAAAACATAAGTTCATGGAAGTCAGAATTGAAGTAGGAGTTTTAAATAAGTCAGAAAAATTACGAATGGGAATAAGTATATGAAATCCTAAGTTCCAAGGGATAATCTGTAGTATGCAATTCTACCTGTTGCCAGTCCAGTTGTGGAAATACTGCGATAACAGACAAGAAACGAGCACTAGTCACAACCATGGTATAAGTTAAATGACTTTCCAGAATTGTTAATTTAGAATAGTGACAAACCTCATGGCCAATAACTCCCAATATTGCAGCATAATCTGCATCACTTGCCGTTTCAGGAGAAGCCAGTACAAGCTTGGAATTGAAGATCTACAGATAATTTTTAAGAGGGGAAAAATACTATAATGTCAAAAGTGAGAAGATAACCAACCAAGATAATGAGAACAGAAGTGAGCATACATTCAAGCTCTTGTTTTCCATGGCTCCCCTGTCCAATGCAAAATGTACACCAGATTACTTTCCTATACTCTTCTCATAAAATACAAGGGCAAAATAGGTTTAAGTTCAGATCTGATCTGATTATTCAAATTTCACAGCAAAAAAAGGGATGTTATAAATTACATGTTAAAATCTGGGACAGCAACAACGTTAAAGAGATCCAGGTCATATTCAAGTCCAAAAACCTGTTTGCAAATATAACACAACAAAATTCTTAAGATTCCCAAACAATGCATAATATCAATAGAAGTAATACATAGAAACAAACAAATTTGAAATAAAACTAATACTCACATCTTCATCCCACTTCATAGCAGCTTTCAGAGAATACATGGCATGCGCAGTCTTAGGCAGGTCATCTGCAGGGGTCCAGATTCTAAGGGAGACCTTCCTCCCTGAATGGGTAATAAACATGTCATCTCTGCTCTGTAATTGCCCAGCAACCAAGGCAAACAAATAGCAAGGTTTCTTGAAGGGGTCCTCCCAAACAGCATAATGCTTGCCATTCTGCAGTTGAGCATAAATAATATGCACGAAGAGTATAATGATTAGCAAACATTTAAATAGTTGTCTTAATATGCTGCTCAATAAAAGCTTACCTCCAAGTCACCTTCTTCAAGCAGATTTCCATTAGACAATAACACTGGATATAGCAATTTGTCTGCCTCAATACGAACTGTATATTTTGCCATTATATCTGGGCGATCCTGTTGGTTGATAGTCATTAAGTTTATAATAAAATTTAGTTCTATAAATATATAAAAAAACAAACAAATAAATAAACCAGCTTGGCATATTAATTCCTCTAAAGATGCCAACCTGATAGAATGTAATCTTACGGAAGCCTTCAGCCTCACATTGAGTACAGAAATTGCCAGATGACTTGTAAAGCCCCTAGAGGAAGCCAAACACATGGTAAGTACTCAAACTCGATATCATGAATAAAAATACGGGGGGAAAAGAGAAAGAAAGAAAGAAAGAAAGAAAGAAAGAAAGGGAGCTTATAATCAACGAAGCAAATAAATTCATAAGCATGGAAGATCTTATTTACCTCCAATGATGTGTTATTCTGGGGGTAGATCTCTGTAACGATTTCAAGATCATATCTACCACTAGGAGGGGAAAGGATTGTTAGATGGCGTGCATCCAACCGATAATCTTCCTCCTGCATATAAATATAAGAGATCACATTTAAAACAATGCTAGACAATACTCTGACCATCAGTCCTAACCAACAGCAAGTGACCACAATAGTAGTTAGTAATCAAAATAAATGCATACCTTCTTCAAAGCTTTGCCATTAACCTGAATTGACACTAAAGATAAATCTTGTCCATCTAAAACTAGTGGAGCAGAAGAACCTGTTGAACAGAAAGACCAATTACAAGCTATGAAAATTGACAATGTACATATTCTTATTAATAAACATGATCAAGAAAGGACCCATGATGAGCTAACCTTCAACACGAGGAAACACAGTAATTTTAGAGGTAACTATTGTCCTCTCCTCTCCTAAGGAAAATTTCAGAGCCACCTGTAGTGGTAACATGTAACAGCATAACACATGAAGACATTAAAAACAAAGACTATTTTGAAAATTAACCAAGAACGTGTGAAACACAATCAAATAACTATTGCATACTTACAGTATCAAAATAATAATCAGGCATTTTGTAATCCTTTAAGAATATTTCTTTCGGTGTCTCCATTTTAGGTTCTTCAACTTCCTTTGCCAAGTCCTCTGTGGCAACCGAACAAATTTGCCTCTTGCTGACTTGCTTGATCCTCTGTACAAATTACAATAATGTACAATCTCAGTTAATTGAGCAAGCAAACAATTCTTAACCTTCTGATAATGACCTGTAGAAACATTCAGGAAAGTAGAATATAGTGTTTAAATAAAATACATTAACTTACTGATTCTGAGGGGGAAAATGGGCAACACTTCCTTCGCAGATTGACCTGTAATAGTCACATGAACAGCTCGTTACAATCTTGAGACAAGATAAAAATCTCAACTTTTAAAAAATAAAACGCAAGAGAATTGAAAATGATGTGACGTATGAAAATGCAGAAAACAGAAAGAAACCTCTGGTGCAAGGAAATGCCTCAATCTGATAGTACTTTTTGCTGTATTCTGAAAACAATTAACGGAACAATTGAGCTGAAGCTGCAAAAACGAAGATAAAATCACCATATAAGTGCAACCAAACTAGAATAAGACCATGATATTCAATCTACACTTCCACAACAAAGTGAGATTCACCCAGGTGGCATTCATCCATAATCCATATTCCATGTAAGGAAAGATAGTCCCAGGTAAAAGAATGGAGCATAAGCTTCACAGAGAAAGTTTCAAAATTATTATTTATTTATTTATTTATTTATTTATTTATGTATTATTATTATTATTATTATTATTATTATTATTATTATTATTATTGAAAGCTTATAAGGACATAGAATCGGTGAAAAACAAAGCAACTGAAGATATGTGTGGATAATCACAGGAACAGGGGAGATCAAACCCAATAGGCTCCTCTTCGAAAAAGCCAGAGTCTTTGATGGCAGAACAAACCGTGCCATTTCCCGAACCCCTAAATTGGGACCTAATGAATTTTCCAATCAGAAAGACAAACAAACACACAAAAACCTTAAAACCCTAGATCAGTTTGAGCTCTCACTCTTTATAATGGGATTGGGGATAAGAGGCAATGAGGATAATTTCGAATTACAGCCATGAAAATTCGTAAAATTAAATTTTCAAATATATTAAAAAGGATAAATAGGTGACAAAATAAAAAAAGTGGCTTGACCAATTGAAAAAATTGATGTTTGAGTATTACCTTCCTCAGTGATGCAACTCAGTGACGGGAGAGATATT
>NC_029787.2:102443610-102479006 GCF_000816755.2 Arachis ipaensis | reverse complement strand
ATTTCACATAAAAAATTATTACATTTTTATATTTATTTTTATCTTTATTTTTATAATAATCTTTATTTTTATTTTTATCTTTATCTTTAGGCTGATTTTTTTGCTTATAGAAAGAAGCTGTGTGTATCGCCATGAAATGGAAGAAATGCAAAATATTGCACTGCTATGGGTCAGAGACAAAACGTGACTTACGTTTTATATTTGTTAAATATTTTTTAATTTTAAAATAAAATAAACATAGCTTACGTTTTGGCTTTTTAAATTTTTTTAATTTCTTTTTAGTTGGCTTTTAAAAAAACGCACCTTGCGTTTTTGCACCTGAAAAGACTGAATTTTTTTTTTGAAACCCACAGTTTTGTTAGTGTCAGAAACTTTTTTTGGAAGTCCAAAAATGCAATCTGCGTTTTGTGCACATAATAATATTTAAATCCACAAGTTTGCCTATAAATACGAAGTCCGGTTTTGTTTTTCTTCATCTTCACTTCTCCTCTTGGTTTTTCTTTCATAAAGTCCTCAATAGGGTGTTTTTTTGGCAAATAACTGTGTCAAAAAAATAGAGTTAGTTGAGGCTGAAGTTATGGAAGGTGTTGCAAACTTGCGAGTATATTATAACGGTGAGGTTATAACAAACACACATGAAGGAGTGACCTTTGTTTGTGAATGTCCATTGTCATTTGTCATTCCATGTACCATGAGTTTTGTCGAGTTGCAAAATGGTCTTTGTAATAACATTCAAAGCCACATTTTGAAAAGGGTGAGCAATCTTTTATACAGAAGTCCTGTGCAAGTATTTGGTGGGCTAATACAGTTTCAAATAATGGCCATCACTGACGATGCCAGTATGCAGCAGATGTTTTATATTTATCAACAAACCCGATCTCAAGTGTCGATGATAGAGCTGTACGTTGAGTTTGAACAGCAGTCGGGGATGAGTACAGTCGGCGAGGAGGTCAATGTTGATGAGCTCGAGGATATAGATTGGGAAGAAGATAATAATGATAACAAAGAGGAATTCGAAGCTAACTATGAAGTCGATGACGAAAACGATGACGGAGACTTGGCAGGCAATCCGGCGGTGCAAAATGAAGCGAATGTCGTTGTAAGCCAACACCCGTTTGGTGTTCCGTCTTTTATGCGGACTCTAGATCTCAAAGCCATGCATGCCCCGGAATTTCCTGAATATGTGAATACAGGTATGTTATGATTATTAACTCAAGTTTTCTGTAGTGCTTAAATCATTTTCCTTGTCTGAAACTGATGCTGGTGCGCACGTCGTAGGTGAAGGCAACGTTGCGGCGGAAGATGGCGAGTTTAGTGTCGGAATGGAATTTGGTTCGAGAGAGTCAGTGATATCTGCAATCAAAAGCTACACCATCTCTAGAGGAGTTGATTACACTGTGTATAAGTCTGAGCCGCAGTCATTCTATGCGAAATGCAAGGGGTATGGTGCAGGGTGCGACTGGCTTATCCGAGCTAGCTTGATTCGAAAAAAAGCTTGTTGGGAGATCAGGAGATACAATGGGAAGCACACGTGCACCATGGGCACGATTTCACAAGATCATGCCAAGTTGGACTCAGACACAATTGCAGATGCCATTAGGCCGTTGGTCGAAGTAGACCTCTCGATAAAGGTAAAGTCCGTTATTGCAGAAGTTCAAGGCAGGTTCAACTACACTGTGAGTTACCGCAAGGCTTGGTTGGCAAAGCAGAAAGCTGTTGCAAAAGTTTTTGGTGATTGGGAAGTTTCTTACGAGACTCTGCCAGTGTGGTTGAAAGCAATGACAGTGAAGATGCCAAGGTCTCGTGTTCAAATTAAAACGCTCCCCGTTTACCGTGAGAGTGAGGAGGTTCAAGGTGTAAGAGTTCTGCACCGCATTTTTTGGAGCTTCTATCCGTGTATTGTAGCATTCAGACACTACAAGCCACTAGTGCAGGTTGATGACACGCACCTGTACGAAAAATATAAAGGTGCACTTCTGGTAGCTGTTGCACAGGATGGGAATCAAAACATTGTGCCTATTGCATTTACGATTGTCGAGGGCGAGACAGCAGACGCGTGGGAGTTTTTTCTAACCAATTTGCGGAGATATGTTGTTACCATTGATGGTGTGGGTATTATTTTTGACCGCCATACCTCCATCGACGCTGCAATAGCTCGCAGTAACAGTGCATGGTCACCACCAAAGGCGTGGCACATGTACTGCATCAGGCACATCGGATCCAACTTCTTAAGGAGGTTCAAGGCTCCATATTTGCATAAACTCGTGGTCAACACAGGTATTTCAACTTGCTATTATGGTTCTATTCATAGTAAATTTGTGGCACCTACTTATGATTAAATGGTTTGTTCAACAGGCTATTCTAGGACGGAGCAGGAGTACAACAAAAACTACCAAAGGCTTAAAGAGCAGGGTGAGGCATATACTCAATGGTGCGATGAGATCGGTGTTGAGAGATGGGTGTTGGCATTCGATGGTGGTCATCGTTGGGGACATATGACAACAAACTTGGTAGAGTGTATAAATTCTGTCCTGAAGAGTGCACGCAACCTTCCTGTGACTGCCCTTGTCCAGTCAACTTTCTATCGGCTGAATGAGTTGTTCACTCGGAAGAGTACTGAGGCTCATGACCGTCTCCGCAACGGATTCACGTATTCAGAATTTGCAACGAAGAGAGTTGAAGAAAGCTTCCGACGTGCAGGAAACATTGTGGTCAACCGGTTCGACAGGCGTAACGAGATGTTTGAGGTCCGCGAAATGCAAGATGGTACCATTTACACTGTTAATCTTGCGCAACGACACTGCGACTGTGGCCACTTCCAGGTTGAGCGACTTCCATGTCGCCACGTGCTTGCATGTTGCGCCAACCAGCGTCTTGATTGGCAAGTGTACGTGCACGATGTGTACAAGATGTCTCAAATTTGCAAGGTGTACAGAGGTGAGTTTGTTCCGATGGGTGACCCATCTACGTGGGATAGATACGAAGGAGCGAAGGTGATCGCCAACTGGACATTGAGGCGCGCGACAAAGGGAAGACCGAAGTCAACCCGCTACTTGAATGAGATGGATTCGCAGGATATTCATGGTCCTCGCCGGTGTACGGTTTGTGGACGCGAGGGAAATAGTCGCAGCCGGTGTCCTCAGCGCGCAGGTCCAAGCTCCGCTGGAGGACATTAGTGGCTAAGCTTTTGTGTAACTTTATTATCCCCTACTTCACAGTTGTATGTGGCTTTTATGTAACCTGGTCCTCTATTTTAAATTAGTTAACACTTATTAAATCAATAAATATTTTAAACTTGTCATGTAACTTTCTATGTTGTTAACTTTCATTCTACGCGGTAAACACTGAATAATAATTAAGCAGGATAATCCGGGACGTCTTTTATGCGAGCACAAAGCTAAATATATAACAACAATAATACTTAACATTACCAAGTCATAATACAATTCTGAATAAAATACTGAATACAAAATATGACAATGAAAACAAAACTAAACTCTAGTAGTACAACATAAAATGCAACTGACTACTTCCTCGGTGCCTTCTTTGAATACAACGACGGCGTGTATTTGTCCGGAGGCGCAGTCTGTGTCCGTAAGTTATACGGATGACCCTGAGACACACCAGCATCCAGACCCCCGAAATCTGTCATGCTCGAACTGCCAGTGTCACATATCCAGGAACCAGTCACCCCCGGAGCACTCGCTCCACCAAGGTCATAACAGTGCTGAACGTCATCCCCCAAAACATCCTCTTCCTCCTGAGGGCATTCATTCAAGTCAAACAACTGGGTGCGCGGTGGTGCGGAAGGACCAACATCGCCGAGCTGATCACGGGGTATTGGTGCCAGGAGCGGCATACGCTCCCACGCCCAAACAAAAAGCAATATCAGGGGGCCATCCATCTCTTTGCATCTGTATCGTGATGCACGACACAACGATCTGTACAGGTGTGCCAGACAGGCTGCCCCCCAACTGTATGATGAAATGTGGTCGAAATCCCGAAGTAGCGGTAGAAACTTCGAGTTCAACGAAGTAGTCGACTTATCCGGAAACACAACTGTTCCGAGCACGCAGAAAATGTGCACTCGGACGTACCGCTCAACAGACTGCTGAGTATCACACCTCTCGGTGTCTCTGCACCATCGCACCCATGCAATATTAACCTTCCCCGACACGTGATCTTGCGGACCGGGCTCCCGACCAAAACACGCAATGCAGTTCTCCACCAAAAACTGGTGACTGCTGTCTGATCCACCTGTAACGGCCTCCCCATTAATTGGGAGACCAAGAATATAGCTCACATCTTCCAGCGTTACCGTCACCTCACCGACCGGAAGATGAAATGTGTGAGTCTCCAGCCTCCAGCGTTCTACCAAAGCACTCAGTAGTGCAGAATGACCTCTCATTTCGCCGACTCGCGAAATGAGTTGAAACCCAGTCAATGCTAGTGCCGCAGCAGCTACCTCGTTAAAGGTATCTGGCGGATCAAGTTTTCTGGGCAACAAATTCCTGATACCCTGCAACAAGAAAATTGATAGCTATTAAAATTCTAAATAATATCAGTTAATAATTTATTCAAAAAAAGAGTTAGCAATAATAATTATTAAGTATTATTATTACTATCTTAAAAAATAATAATAAATTATTAAAAATTCATAAATATTGATTACTCATAATAACCAGTATTGTAAACAAATAATAATAAACTAATCATAATAATAACAACAAATCACTAACAAATAATAATAACTTAGTACACTATCTGATTTATTATTAAAAAATATTATTAAATTATTCTCATTGTCATATCCACTATTATAAACAAATAATAATATATCAATCATAATAATAATTACTCAAATATAACAATAATAACCATAACAATAACTATTTATTATATTGATTTTTTTTAATAACAATAACAATAACAATTAATAATTTTTTTAATTAAACAAATATCGTTTAAAAAAACCGTTGAGTACAGCATTATTATCATTATCATGAAAAATAACAACAAATCACTAACAAATAATAATAACTTAGTACACTATCTGATTTATTATTAAAAAATATTATTAAATTATTCTCATTGTCATATCCACTATTATAAACAAATAATAATGTAATATTAATAATAATAATAACAATAATAATAATAACATAATAATAACAATACCAAAAAAATTAAACAGTTATGAGAAATAAATAATAACATAATATTAGTAATAGTAATATTACTAACCACAGTACTAATTACAAACAAAATTTAAATAAATATATATTAAAATAAAAAATTTACTTACCCATTGAGGATGATCCAAATATTCAATAATGTGATCTTCATGTTTAGTAAAATCATGAACCATTTTTCAAATAATGGTCTTCACTCTAACCAGCCCCGTTTTGCTCTTCTTCTTCCTCACTAAACCACTCAGGAAGCCTCCAAGGGTACCCCTCACCATTGCCCCTCTCTCTCAACAAGCCTTTCACTTTATAAAATTTTCTTCCTGCGTTTTACATTGCACTCGCGTTTACAGCCCCTGGAACTGATGTCTTGAACACATGTCGTGCATGCAGCAGGGGAGCCTTCAAAACGCATCTTCCGTTTTGCTTCTCCAATGCAGTCAAAAAAGCAGTCTTGGTTTGCATACAGGGGGCACAAGGACACGTTTCACTTGTTGGAGCTATTCCCCTTCAAAACGCATCCTGTGTTTTGCAGCATGCTAATAGCTTTCAGAATTTCTCATGCAGGCAAAACGTTTCCTGCGTTTTGCTTTTCCTGCCACTTGCATATCCACATTCCAGTATTACACGCCATGCAACAATATACTTAAACATCACCATTTTTTCCCCATTCTTTAATTAATTTCTGTTATCTTTATATGGATATCTTGTTGGAATTAAGAGTGAGAGGACTCTTGAAAAAGTTGACAAGTCTACCAAGTACAATATTATTAAATCTTTAAAGTAATACCAATTGGAAGTTCATATGCTGATGTGACGCTCATACGTTGAGTTTGGAAATTTATTTGTTTAGGTGTTGTCACTAGAAATTTTTAAAATTATATTTATAAATATAAATTATTATTTGCTTAGGTTGTTACTTTTTAAATTTAAATTATTTACTTAGATTGTTTTACTTAAGTTGTTATTTTTTAAATTTTAGGTCATTTTACTTGGAAAAAGATCCTTTAAAGTGACAATACTAGTAAAGTAATAAAGTAATGTTTTAATCACCTTTAAATTTGCAATATTTATTATTTGTGAGCCCCACTATCTTAATCCAAGGTGATTAATGGTGTAATTTTTTCTCTAAAGTGATAATATAACTTTAGAGGAGTCGGATCCATTTTACTTACATAGTTATTTTTTAAATTTTAAGTTATGGGTCAATCTATGGTACAGATTTAAATTGATACAGATTTATAGATTTTCTGTCTGAATGAATATGAGATTGACATGTCGCTCTTTTGTTGCAGGGCTTGTCTCCTGCTTAGCATTAGAGGTGGCTGAGCTGTTAGCCAAGGGTGTTTGTACGCATAAACTGGTGCTGGACCTATTGAGGTGGGCTTCGGGCACCAACAAAAATTGGGTATTCAAAGAAGACGGTTTTTTATACTCTATGAATGGAAAAAAAGAAAAAAGTGAAACGCTGTCGGGCTGCATCCATGGAGGGTGAAGTATTGCGGAAGATGTTATCCCTAAAAACGAAGATCTAGGTTTCAGTGAGAGGGATACAGCCGCTGAAGGTATTGCCGTGGCGGAGGTTCACGACTGGAAACCCACTACGATCGAAGTTGCGGAGTCGTGTCTTATCTGTGTTGAATGACCCTAACCGTCCAGCTTCCGTCGTGGGCCCGTTCGGAAGTTGCTGCTGTTCTAGTTCAAGCCTCATCGCATGTATGAATTTGGTTGTTTTTGCTCTGTTGGATTATGTTGTATTCAAAACAGTGTCTTGCTTCTTATTTTATAGGTTTGGAGCACTGGGTGTAGTGAATTGTTTAGAATCCATAAATTTGTTGAAAAATTCTCTTTTGATGTTTTTGGTTTTGGAAGTCGCTTAGGATCTTGAGTAGCTAGTTTATCCGGCTCTGTATTTGTGAACGTTACTTTCCTCTTCACACTACTTTCAATCAGATTTTAGTACCCACTTTTCCTGAACATTTTACATCCTTCGGACTTTCCTCCTTTTGAATTTCTATCACTAGAATGCCTACTTGTTTCGGCTAACCTTAATACTGAATGCTGGTAGTAATAGACTTATGGGGTTCAATAAGCATGCTAACAAATATATGTATATATATGAATTTTGACAATATAAAATCTTTGTTGATAGGAATTGCAACTGAACTAATATTTAGCATCTAATACACATTGGATTAAGTTATTTGCCATGGATTCGTATATGATTTGTATATAGCATGTGCAATGCCATGCTTCAACTATTAACTGTTGATCAAACGCTTGTTGCATGGTTGACTAATGGAAAATATGCTATTCAAACTCTTCTTTTTTTTTTTGTATTTTCACCGCAGGAACTAGAACTCATTTTTGTTCTAACTCATTTGCTAACAAGATTAATGCTAGTCGTATATATCAAGATTGCAATAGATTTTTTCAATGGCTGAATTAACCACGGCATCGGGAATCCCCATCTACTAAATTTTGGGTGTCTTTGATCTTCCAGACCTCTCAAGCGACAAAGGTAGTTACAGAGTGTTATGACAAAGGCGTAAACTGATGAGTAAGGCAAGAATGGGAGTATAAAAAACTTTAAGGTACCCTTTTATGGATTTGGCAACATTGGTAGAATAAAAATGAAATTAGGATAAAAAAGAAGTTAACTGTGTTTAATGTTTTAATATAATATTGGTGTACATGTTTGTGGATGAGAAGTGTGAGATCGTAGATCCTATGAGGAAACGCTTGATTAATCCCGAAACTGTAGGGTCCTACAAATAAACAACTAATGTTTGAATATTTATGTATCTCTTTTTGGAAGAAAACATTTCCTATACCAATACTGTGATAAAGTGTGGCTGCCATTCCTTTTTGTTTTGGTTCTTATCATAATGTCAATTAAGTCAGTTATTGCTGTTGTTCTTCACTGTGTTGACGTTTCGGAATTTTGCTGAATTGCTCAACTGAACCATTCATTCAGGTAGAGAATATAGAAAGAGAGCAAGTATAGAGGGAATGCTCAAACACAGGGGGTTATTCATGGTAGCTACATACTGTCCCAAGATTGGATACGACTACATGTAAGTTTAACTTGATCTTGTGACTTTCTTGACGAGTTTCCCGGTTATATAATGTGCGTTAAATATGGAATAGTATTTAACAATAGTGATTTGATGTGTGTTTAATTATAGAAATATTTGCTGGTTGTGACTTCGTATTTGAGTAGAGATTATTACAGCATCTTTATTGTCTGGGACTAGTCATTACATTAGGTCAAATTGTAAGTGGATGAATTTAAAACTACTGTTGTTGAAGTTTGGTGTGGCTATTTACATATGCTTGGACTATTATAACTTATTAGTCCATTGTGAGAGTTTAATTAACTTACATTCACGTTGGTTGTAAGTTATTTGCCAACTAAATATTTTCTAGGTGATTGACTTCCTATGTTGTTGAAGATGGATTCGAGCTTTCAGTTCAGTGGTGGAGAGGATGATTCAGATCGGCTTACTGAAGAAAAGTATTTCGGTATCTCTTCTTCGAGTGGGAATGACGACGACGACTCTTTTGGGGATGACTCCGAGACGGGTGAAATGGGTGATGACGTCCACGAGAATGGCGTTGGCGCAGACCCAGTGACATGTGAGGGTAATGCGCCTGAGTTTAGGTCCGCAGAGGATTTCGTGGACAAGGTGTTTAGTACCGAGCAAAAGGCTTATACAGCATGCAAACAATTTTCCCAGCTAAGGGGGTTCGGTGTAAGGAAGGGTGACGTGGCTCAAATAAATGGTATTTTGGTAAGACGAGACTTTTTTTATCACCGGCAAAGTACAAGGCATGAGAAACACTACGATTATCCAGAAAGAGTACATGATGAGAGGTTCGAGAGTCGCATGGATTGTACCGCAAAGTTGAAAATTTACTATGATTTGCAAGACCAGGTTTGGAAAGTCAAGAGGATAGAGGACAACCATAACCACCCTCTTGCTGCAACTATGTTTAGTCATCTTCTTCCTAGTCATCGAAATCTGAGTGAGAGTGATAAGGCTCAAGTTGATAGTCTCAAAAAGTTCAGGATTGCCACATCGAATATTATGGCTTACATGGTCGGACAGTCAGGGGGATATGGGATACTTTGGTTTACGACAAGGGATCTATATAATTATGTTCACAGCCAAAGAATAGCTCAAATAAACGACGGAGACGCAGCAGCAACGATAAGTTATTTGGAGGGCAAGGTCAACGCTGACATGATGTTAGTCGCCAAATATACCAAAACAGCAGACGATCGACTTGGTAGCCTATTATGGGCTGATGGGCAGATGATGGCTGATTACCAGTTGTTCGGTGACGTGCTTGCATTTGATGCAACATACTGGTCCAACAAGTACAAGAAGCCTTTAATAGTCTTTTCCGAATCAAATCACCACAAGCAGACGACGATATTCGGGTTTGCATTGCTGGAGGACGAGGAGGTCCGTACATATAGGTGGGTTTTGTGTAATATTCTGGATGTCATGGATAATAAGACGCCTTATGTTGTGGTCATTGATGGGGATAAAGCTATGCGAGCAGCAATTGCGGAAGTGCTACCTTCAGCCAAGCATCGCCTATGCGCCTAACACTTGGAAAAAAACTATGTCTTGAGGGTAAAAGAACCTAAATTTCTTAAGGTTTTCAAGAAGGCAGTTTACGCAAACTTTGACATTACAGAGTTTGAGGAGTATTGGAAGACGGCTGTGGAGAGTCTAGGATTAATGAACAATAGTTGGGTGAAAAGAACGTATGAATTAAGACAGAGTTGGGCAACGACATATCTACGGGAAACTTTTTGCGCCGGCTACAGCCTTCTGGAATTGGTTCACAGCTTGGATAGGGTGGTGAAAGATTACCGCAATAATAAGGTGACGGCCCAGTTTTATTTGTCGTATTACACTCCTATGCTGACGACAAGTCTTAATAAGATAGAGCTGTTTGCTTTGAAGATATACACTAGAGCAATCTTTAAGGAGGTTAGGAAACAAATTAAAAAGGTTGGGAGTCTACTGTTTTTGGGAAAAGACAGCATAAGCACAATATCCGTCTACAAGTTCTCAAATATGGGGAACCATCATAGGGTCTGCAAGGTGCTATACGATCCGAATGAGCCAAAGATTGAATGTGATTGTCAGATATGGAACAGTGAAGGTATCCCTTGCTGCCACATAATTTGCATGATGAAGTATGAGAGTTTGGATAAAATCCCACCAGGTTTGATACTGAGGCGGTGGTGTAAGAATGCCAAAGAATGGACAGCAATAGCAACACAAGGGACAGAGGGTCACGGCACTCGATTACTATGGTATGGCGCGTTATGCAATGTAATGAATATTGTTGCGAAGCTTGTTTCTGATGATACAGCTGACTTTGCAATGGCCAGGGATGCAATACCCTCTTTGGCACAGAGGCTTCATGGTCGAAGGGGCAATACGATAGACCGTGAGGCTGGACTGAGGCAACAGAACGTCGTAAAGGACCCGTCAGTAACTAGGACAAAGGGGGCCCCTAAGCACGGTAGGAACCTGGCCTCCTCGACACAGGACGAGCCTGTGGGAAAGAGGCGTTGTTGCACTTCTTGCGGGCTTCCAGGTCACACGAAGAGGATGTGCCGGTCGCAAAGGGAGACGAGCCAAGTCGGCCTCCGAGAAGGGATATCAGCCACGGTCAGGAATTCATCATCGAGAGAGCCTAGTTGGAATCCTGAACTACCTACTAGTTCGGAGATATATTTCATGCTTTCGGAGATTTTTTAGATATTAATTAATTATGCATGGTAACAGCCACTAGCTTGGAATATTCAATAAGGCTTTCTGAAACAAGACGGGATTAACTAAAGATTATATAATAAGTAGTTACTCATAGAATATGGAATGTGTAATTACATGTCGTCTCAATCCCATCCCAAAACATAAATATCAATTAGATCAAAGAGTACCTTAGATTGTGGGAAATATCCAACTGTGAAACCATTTGATATGGATGGAGGACCCCTTCTATAGGGAACTACTATAGCTGACTTCAATATGTCTGCTAGATGTATATGACTTGTGGTTTTAGTCAATTATCTGGGCTTTCGTATAAGACAGTTTGGGGCAATTCCTTTCTGAGATTTCATGTTCGTGTCTGGATATGTAACCTGTTAGGCGATCCGGAAGGAGAAGTAGTTCCATTTGGTGGGAACCTGTATTTTGATTTTAGGATACGAAATTTGATCAAACTTAATAGGATCTATTTAATGTACACAAACTTCTCCACTATGGGGTGTAATCACTGTCAGCATGAATGAGTTGAAATAAGTGTCTATTTAAATAAATAAATAAGTATAATCACTATGGGGGCATACATTGTGTTTTAAAATTCTGAATGGTATCGGTGTCTAGAAATCATGATGCTATCTTTAATCATGGTTACTGCTACGCATTATAGAATTTATTGTCGAACTCCTTCTCACGTGTGTCTATTTCATCTACGTACAGGCTGCAGATGGCCTTTATGGTCCGAATTTTCCCTTAGGTTTGGATCCTTACATTTCGAGTCCGGTCGAACAAGACGCAACCCACTCGTGCTTACCCTGGTTGAATCCATGGGGTAGTGGCGACAACTTCTTCCTTGGGGGCCAGCACATACAACAATTCTTCGCCGCTCCGAGCTGCTCCTCCATGGCGCTGTTTTCAGCCAACCAGCTGCCACTATGACCTCAGCCGAACGAGCTGCTGCTTTCACTCCAACGCAATTTAATATGCCGAGTTCCGACGCCTTCCAATAGTGGGTACTGAAGGTATGCATGTTTCATCATTCATACGTTGCATTTTTTAGGTGTGACTTGTTTCATAGTTACTACTACTACTAATCAGGCTGTAATGTTCTAATGGACAATGTAATTTACCAAAGTTTAAGCTTGCTTCAGAATGTGATGGAGAGGTCTTCGTTCCCCAACAGGTCAGGACAGCGCTTTTGAATAACCGGGATTCCACTTTCGTACGGGACATTGATGAAATAGGTGGTGCATAAGGACGTAGGTGGCGACAAGGGTCTGCTCTCCCTAATTGTTCCAGTTGATTTACTATGTTGGATCTGAAAAGGTCTCCGTGGACAACATACTGTTTGTAGGGCGTATAGATGAAATGGACGCTTTCTTGTATTTAGTTAATTTTATGCACATTATCGGATCTGGTAGTTGTGATATATTTCCAATCCATAGCGTGAGTGTTGTGTTGAAATTTCTATGAATTTCTTGTGTATGGTTGGGTGGTGTTAATTTATTTTTAAAAAATTTTAAATTATGGTCTAATTAGTAAGTGTCATAATTCATGTTCAGATAGACAAGGCTTTGAGCTATAAATATACACAACTTCTGCACCAAATTATGAAACAATTGTTTACAGGTTGCTTACTGGAGCAGTTTCAGCTCTATACACATCTAATTCAATTGATATAATGCAATAAGTTTAATAAAACATGTGCATAATATCAGCCGTTGCACCTACAACTTCATTTATATACTGGCCCATGTTTAAAGATTATTAAAATAGTAATAACGGGCAGGCACAATTAAAGGTAGTAATAACGGGCCATTCCAATAGTAATTAATGACAATGATGAAACTGAGGGTGACTTACCAATTATGTTCATGGTTACATTAATATTGTTTTACACCCTTTGATACCATTTCGGTAGTGAATCGAAATAATTTTTTACCAACCAAAATGAATCAAAACTGAAGTGAGCTAAAGAGACTATTATTCACGCTGTAGATATGTATAGAGAGATGACACCCCTGTTTTCTATTGAAGTTATCTTCACGCGTATGAAGAGTATTTTCAACAAGTGTACCTACAAAAATAGCTGTATGTGCCCTGATGAGAAAACACGTATGTAAAACAGACAAGCATATTTACTGTAATTAAGTAGCGGGATATTGTTCAAGTCCCTATACAAAAAATATTTTGCGATCACAATTCCTGGAATGAACTGTTAGATTCCTACTTTTAAAAAATTAGATGTATAATTTCCAACCTGGATACGGGCCTCCAACTGGAAACATGTTAACTGCATCTGAGTGGGAAACTCCTCTCCTTGTTAGAGGGTTGTTTCGTATGAGCAGTCCCATGCAGGTTAATGAAAGACTCATTTCCTGCTCAAAATAAAAAAAGTTACAATTGCGAATGTAAGCACATTCTTTGGGTCCAATGATAACACCAAATCTGCAGTCCCATATTCGGTGTAGTTACCTAAAAAAACTAGAACAGTAGTCGCCACAAAATTAAACTTCTATGCTTGTCACATTTCTAATCCATCATTCATGTCGTCCGTGTCGTGATGACTGATGAGAGAAACTTTTGCGTGATCTAGAAAATTACTGATAAATCCTCGTTGCAAGTATAGTTTCTAAACCTTCAAAAGTCCTTTCATACAAACGTTTTAGGTGTCACAAGTAACAAACCCCTTTAGAAATTGTTAACCGAGTATTCAAACCTCGGGTCGTCTTCTCAAGGAACTGCGATGAGGTATGTTCTTATTATTGGCTATAAAGGTTGTAATCGGGGTTTAGAAGATGAGAAGCAAGTAATTTAAATGACAAGTAAAGTAAATGGCAATTAAAATAAATAAATACTGTAAGGCAGACTTTTGGCAAGGTAAGAGAAGTTGGAGGTCCAACGTAGTTATCTCTCTCAACTATAATGAAAGTTGAATCTAAACTCCTCTTGGTCAACCTTTACTAGGGCAAAGGAAAGTCAAGGGACTAATTAAATTGACCTTTGAATCCTATTTATTTCCTAAGAAAAGGTTGGGATTACTTAAGTTCAGCTCAATTAGCAAGATAACGATTATCATTTATGTTGAGTTTAATAACTGTTGAGTTACTGAATTCTTAACCAGGACCAAAAAGGGGAAAAAGTAAAATTGCTGGAATAATAAAAATGTCCTTAGATGGGAAGCAATGGTAACTTAAATCAAAGAGAACAATCATAAACTGAAAATACCTCAATTATCATTAATTCAAATACCAGTCTGTAACATGGAAGAATTCATAGATTCAATTATAAAGGTAAATAGCCAACTCAGATACTGAAATAAATAAATAGAGTGAAAGGAAAGTTTAAAACAAAGAAATATAAAACCTGGATTGAGAGTCACTCTTAAAGCGAGAAGAAATCCTAAATCCTAAGAGAGAGAGGAGAAGATCTCCCTCTCAACTAAATCTAAATCATTGAAAAATAAAATATGCGAGCTCCCTTTGAATGGGTGCATTCCCACACTTTATAACCTCTGGTCTATGCTGTCTGTACTTGGATCTGGGCCAAAAAGGGCTTCAGAAATCGGTGGGGGCGTATTCTGTAAATTCTGATACGTGGCCTCTGTCACGCGTCCGCGTGGGTCACGTGGTCGCGTCATTCGGAGCTTTTCCTTGCCACGCGGTCGCGTCAGTCACGCGTCTGCGTCGTATGCGTTCTGCTTATGTCGCGCGGTCGCGTCAGTCATGCGGTCGCGTGAATACTAGTTTCCTTCAAAGCTCCGTTTTGCCTTCTCCTTCCATTTTTGTATGTTTTCTTTTCCATCCTTTAAGTCATTCTGCCTTAGAAAATCTGAAACTACTCAACACACTAATCACGGCATCGAATGGAAATAAAGGTAATTAAAATAATTAATTTTTAAAGCTTAGGAAACATGTTTTTCACAATATGACATAATAAGGAAGGGAAAGTAAAACCATGCAGTTAATATGAATAAGTAGGTAGAGGATTGAATAAATCACTCAAATTAAGCACAAAAGAACTCATGAAATATGGGTTTATCAATGACGTAGCCTTCTTTTTTCAATAACATGTCGCCTTTTCCACGACATCGATGGCATTTGCATTGTGTGACCTCAACACAAGATCGAGGGCTATTCGCATATGAGTTTGATCGTTCACTGCCTGCACGTCATCGGAAAAATCAATTAATATGTTTCGAGTACACAATCCCGTGAAATTAAAGCTTCCTAATTAACAAACCATAAGTTAATAATACCATATGTGTTTATTAAATACCCACCGTAACACTGTGGATAGCCCACAGAGCTCCCCTAATCATCCATTGTAAGATCCATACCCCGCAATCCATCCTATTCCATGTCACAGACAATCTCAATTGTTGTTTTATAAGTGAAGAGCCAGTAAATGTGCTATACATGAAAAATAGTACCTAACAAGTAACAAAAACAAGATTGAAAACAAATCAGGTTGTTTAAGGGTGAGTAACAACTCATGATAACCGATGTTGCTGAGGAACCACAGGCTCATCGTGGCCGTTCAATAGTGCTCGTGGATAGCCACTTGGTTCCAATAGTTAGCGACTCCAGGTGCAATGCCTGATGAGGAAACATGTCGGAATGAAACATTACCGAAATTGAGTCAAAACAACATAAACTCTAGTTGATGTGGACAACCGATACCTACTTAAGTCATATGATGGGAAGCTAACTTTAAATATAAACTACTGCCTAGAAAATGTGATTCCAGCCAATGCCACGCTATTTATTAAATCTAAGAATTCTTTCCTGTCTTCAAACCTGACACTTATATTCAATACTCTAGCAACACATACAAACATACAGGATAATTGATTACATTATCCTACCACCGTGAGAGGGGTAAGAAAGCATAAAAATTATATGGTACATGGTGCGAAATTTATAACCCACAAACTAACTGGCAAGTGCACCGGATCATACCAAGTAATACCTCAGGTGAGTGAGGGTCGATCCCACGAGGATTGGTGGACTAAGCAACAATGATTGAGTGATTTACTTAGTTAGATAAACATAAAAGAGTTTTGAGAGTTTAATTGCATTAAACAGTAATTCAGAGAATCAGAAAGCAAGCAGTAAATTGGTGTAAATAATATGGGAGAAAACAGTTAAGGCTTCAGAGTTATCTACCTTCCGGATTGACTTTTCTTATTAACTATTTTAATCATGCAAGATTCAATTCATGGCAAACTATATGTGACTAAACCCTAATTCCTTAGACCTTTTTAGTCTCCTCTAACCTTCATCAACCGCCAATTCCTTGGTCACTTGATTCCAATTAGAGGGTGAAGTTCAATTCTAGCTTATGTGCCACAAAAGGAATCCTGTGAACTTTGGGACTCCTCAGAAGAAAGGCGTTATGGAGGTGGAAACTTTTGATGCTCTTCTTGCTCAAAACAAAATTTTGTCTCAGCAAATGAATTTAATTACTCAACAATTGAGTGGGATGCAGGTTTCAGCTGCCAACACTCAAAATGCACCTCAAGAAGCCTCTTATGACATGAATGGAAACTTTATGCAAGGTGAGAATTATGATTATGCTCAGTCTTCTACTGAACAGGTTAATTACATGGGGAATGCTCCTAGAAACCCCAATAATAATCCACACTCTAAGACCTACAATCAGGGGTGGAGAAATCACCCAAATTTTGGGTGGAGAGAGCAACTTCAGAGATCACAGAATTTTCACAACAATTCTTAGGGCAGTTTTCGGTAGAACAATCAGAATAATAGCCAATTTCAGTCCCATCAACAACAACCACCTCAGCAGACAAATTCTCAGCCCAGCAGAACACTAATTTGGAAACACTACTGAATAGTTTTATGCAGGAAATTAGAGCTTCCATCAGAAACTTAGAGGTGCAAATGGGCCAATTGAGCAAGCAAATACCTGAGAGGTCTTCAAGTATATTTCCTGGTGATATAGTAGTGAACCCAAGATAAGATTGCAAGGATATTCAATTGAGAAGTGGTAAGGTAACTGGTTCTGAGATCAAGGTCAATGAGGAGCTAGTTGCAAAAGAAGCTATAGAAGAGAAGAAGGAAGCAGTGGAGCACGCCCCTCCAAAATGTGCAGACAACCCATTTCCAGACTCTCTTGACACTCATCCTACATTGCCTAAGGCTCCTGAGTCCAAGCCTAAAATGCCATACCCTCAAAGGCTTTAGAAGGCCTCCAAGGACAAGCAATTTTCTAGATTTTTAGAAGTCTTCAAGAAGCTGCAGATCAACATTCCTTTTGCAGAGGCTCTTGAACAAATGCCTCTCTATGCTAAATTCATGAAAGAATTGTTAACTAACAAGAGGAATTAGAGAGAACAAGAGACAGTGGTGCTTACTAAGGAATGCAGTGCTATTATTCAACATAACCTTCCTGAGAAGATGCAGGATCCAGGGAGCTTTGTAATTCCTTGCACCATTTGAGATGTCACTATTCAGAGAGCTTTATGTGATCTTGTAGCTAGCATCAATCTCATGCCACTTTCAATGATGAAAAAGCTCCAAATTGAGGAGGTAAAACCCACTCATATTCTCTCTTCAACTTGCTGATCTTTCTATTAAATTTCCTGTGGGTGTTGTTGAGGATTTACTTGTGAAAGTAGGACCATTTATTTTTCAAGATCGCCATCAGAGTCTTTGAGCCAGGTCAGAGGGTGCTTCTGTTCAATTCAAGGCTCAAACTCTTTCCCGGGAAGCTGAAATCCCGGTAGTCAAGATCGTTTGTGGTAACCAGAGCTTCACCATATGGTCATGTAGAGATTCAGGAAGAGAATTCTGACAGAAAATTCACAGTTAATGGCCAGAAGTTGAAGCACTATCTTGGAGGCGAGATTGATCGCCAAAGGTCTGCTCATCTGTTGAACTAGTAGAACTGACCGTCAAGCTAGTGACGTTAAAGAAGCGTTTGTCGGGAGGCAATCCGATAATTTCGTATCCTTGGTTTAATTTCTGTTGCATTAATTTTATTTTTTTTTATTTTTATTGAGTTTCTACTATTTTTTCTTTGTTTTACGTGTGTTTTGATCATGCAGAAAATTTAGAACAGGAACCGGTACACTTAGAAGAATTTTTGCCCGCCCTGGAGACGTTTAATTCGGATTGGGTGGTGCCAAACTTAGGATTTCCAAGTTTGGTGCCGCATAACATGCTTAATAGGGGAATTTGAGTCTGGAAGGTCTTTCCAAGTTTGGCGTTGGAAACGACGCATCAAAGGAGAAAAGAGAGGGACGGTGGCGCCAAACTCCAACTTCCTCAAGTTTGTCGCTACTATTACATACACAAGGGAGGAGCTTTCTGCCAGGGGGACGCCAAACTTGGCTCCCCTGGCGTTTGGCGTGGAAAATTCACGAAAAAAAAAATTGTAAGGGGTGGCGCCAAACTTGGGCTGCACCAAGTTTGGCACCAGGAGAGGCTATTCCATACAGGGTCAGCGACGCCAACCTTCACCTTCTTCAAGTTTGGTGCCGGCTTGGTTACTTTGCCCTATAACAAATGAAATCTCAGCAAATCCTTACACAAATCCCATTCTACCTGGTCCCCACATCCATTCAGAGATTCCCTTTCTTTTTACAAACCCCAACACCTGCAACCCTTCCTTCTCTCCTTCCCAATAAAGAACCTGTACCCCCCTTGACTAAACATCCCTCACCTACCCTGTTACCCCGTGATTCCTTCCCCCACAAAACCCTCTATATAAAACCCACCCTTCAACCTTTCACCCCATACAACAACTCCAACACAAAGCTCTCCAACCCCTAAGTCCTCCCCCCCTCCACATACACAAAGACCACCACAACCCTCCCAAGTCCTCTTCGAAGATCACATACTCCCACTCTCCCGTCTCACCAACTTCATAATACTAAAGCCCCTTCACCTACACTAACCCCCTACCCCAACCGTACCCCAACCCTCTCTTCGGTCCAGCCTCTTCCCCTTCCTTAATCCCTTTCTATTTTTTTTATTTCTGTTAAAAAAAAAACCCAGAACAGAAAAGAAATATTTAGCATTACTCTTTATTTTCTTCTATTTCAATTTCTGCTTTTCCTTCTTCTTCCCCTTTGTATTTCTTTATTTTGCTCGAGGACGAGCAATAGTTTTAAGTTTGGTGTTGTCGCTTTGCTGGTTTTATTCTGTTATTTTCATGGCACCAAAGACCACCCAACCTTCCAAGAAGAGAAAAGGAAAGGAACCGGCCACCGGTTCTCATGATACACGATGCTTCCGCTCTAAATTACATGAAGAGCATTTTTTATGAGGTTACTAGCAAGAGGCTGGTTCTTTCGGAAGTGCGATTTAATCTCCAACCGGATGAATATCCAAAAATTCAGCACCAAATTCAGAGAAGAGGATGGCATTTCTTATGTAATCCACACACACAGGTGGGACAGTTGATGATTCAAGAATTTTACGGGAATTTGTGGATCACTTATAAATATGTTTCTGGAGTCAATAAGAGGAACCACAAAAGCTTTGTAAGGGGAAGAGTCATTGATTTCAATCCAGAGATTATCCGGCAGACCCTCCAACTACCTCAGAATATGCCCTCACTTCGATCATACAGCAACAGGGTAAACAGAGACCAACAGCTGGAGGAAGTACTCGTTGATATTTGCATCCCAGATGCCCAGTGGAAATTGGGGACAGAGGGGAGGTCGTGCCATCTTAAGAGCAGTGACTTGACTCCTCTAGCTAGAGGATAGCTCCACTTTATCCGTCGGTCTATCATACCCACAAGCAATCGGTCCGAATGCACTGTGGACCGAGCCATTCTGATTCACTGCATTATGAGAGGAGACCCAGTGGACGTGGAGTACGTCATTGCCCAGCAAATCTATCATGTCGCCACTAGCACCATTTCGAATGCTAGGTTGGGCTTTTCGCATCTCATCTACTGCCTCTGTGAGGCCGCCAGGGTCAAGATAGAGAACAATTTCCCTATTCCAGTTGAGAGATTGTGCACGAAATTGTGATCTCAGGCAACGGCGCTAGAAACTCTGTACGCACGTCTTAATAAATCGTTTTTCATTCACAACTTCGATACAACTAACCAGCAAGTACACTGGGTTGTCCAAGTAATAAACCTTACGTGAGTAAGGGTCGATCCCACGGAGATTGTTGGTATGAAGCAAGCTATGGTCACCTTGTAAATCTCAGTCAGGCGGATATCAAATAGTCATGGAATTTTCGAATAAATAGAAAATAAAGATAGAAATACTTATGTAAATCCTTGGTGAGAATTTCAGATAAATGCATAGAGATGCTTTCGTTCCTCTAAACCTCTGCTTTCCTGCTATCTTCATCCAATCAGTCTTACTCCTTTCTATGGCTGGCTTTATGTAAGGACATCACCATTGGCAATGGCTACTTTTGATCCTCTCTGGAAAATGGTCCGATGCGCTGTCACTGCATGGCTAATCGTCTGAAGGCATCACCGTTGTCAATAGCTGCGTCCCATCCTCTTATGAAAATGGTCCAAATGCTCTGTCACAGCACGGCTAATCATCTGAGGTTCTCGATCATGCTGGAATAGGATTCACCCTCCTTTTGCATCTGTCACTACGCCCAGCACTCGCGAGTTTGAAATACGTCACAGTTATTCAATCCCAGAGTCCTACTTGGAATACCACAGACAAGGTTTAGACTTTTCGGACTCTCATGATTGCCGCCATCAATCTAGCTTATACCACGAAGATTCTGATTAAGAGATCCAAGAGATACTCATTCAATCTAAGGTAGAACGGAAGTGGTTGTCAGGCACGTGTTCATAGGGAATGATGATGATTGTCACGTTCATCACATTCATGTTGAAGTGCGAATGAATATCTTAGAAGCGGAATAAGTTGAGTTGAATAGAAAAATAGTAGTATTTTGCATTAATCTTTGAGAAACAGCAGAGCTCCACACCTTAATCTATGGAGTGCAGAAACTCTACCGTTGAAAAATACATAAGTGAATAGAGGGTAAGCATGGCCGAGTGGCCAGCCTCCCATGGAGGTCTAGAGATCTCAAAAATGATCAAAAGATACAATCCAGGATGTCAAATACAATAGTAAAAAATCCTATTTATGCTAAACTAGTTACTAGGGTTTACAGAAGTAAGTAATTGATGCATAAATCTACTTCCGGGGCCCACTTGGTGTGTGCTTGGGCTGAACTTGAATGTTACACGTGTAGAGGCTCTTTCTGGAGTTGAACGCCAGGTTGTAACGTATTTCTGGCGTTCAACTCTGGTTTGTAACGTGTTTTTGGCGTTTAACTCCAGACAGCAGCATAGAACTGGCGTTCAACGCCCTTTTATGTCATCTAAACTTGACCAAAGTATAGACTATTATATATTTCTAGAAAGCTCTGGATGTCTACTTTCCAATGCAATTTAAAGCGCGCCATTTTGAGTTCTGTAGCTCCAGAAAATCCATTTTGAGTGCAGGGAGGTCAGAATCCAACAGCATCAGCAGTCCTTCTTCTACCTCTAAATCTGATTTTTGCTCAAGTCCCTCAATTTCAGCCAGAAAATACCTGAAATCACAGAAAAACACACAAACTCATAGTAAAGTCCAGAAATGTGAATTTAACATAAAAATTAATGAAAACATCCCTAAAAGTAACTAGATTCTACTAAAAACATACTAAAAACAATGCCAAAAAGCGTATAAATTATCCGCTCATCAAGAGAACAATCACAAAGAAGACTATGGAACTGGTTAGGAAATATCAAAGACTCCCCAGAATTGAACAGGCAGAAGAAGAGGCTCAAGAGGAGCAACCACTGCCTCAGGAACACTACTTTCCCCCTCAAGAATACTGGCAGCAGCTTGCCTCCTCCATGGAGCAGATGAAGATCACGTAGGATAGCTGTTGGCAGTAGTACACTGCGTCTGTGGAAGAGATGAGAGCGATACAGGACAGCCATTAGGAGCATCTCTGTACCACTCTTGATGAGATGAGAGCTGCTCAGGACTTTCAGCGGCAGGAGATTTCTCAGCTAAGACAGGATTACAGTCGCCTGAGAGGACTGTACGGAGCACAGCCTGAGGAGAGAGATCCCCACCAGGGAGATTGAGGTGGCTCAGTTCCTTTTTACTTTCCATATTATTTTGCTATTTTTATGATTAGGTTCCTATTTTCTGCTATTTTAATCTAGTTACTGCATGATCAGTTGTTATTTCAATTCCTAGGTTCTAGTTTAATTTGCTATTTATTTTGTTATTTAGTTTTAATTCTAAAAGGTGTCTTATGTATTGCTCACTGAGCTTGAAATCAAAAGAAAAGAAAGAAGAAAAAGATGTATTGCATGAGCAAAAGAGTTTATAACAAAAAGTAGTCTTAATTTCTTGAATATGGTGGTATTCCTTGTGCTTCTAATGCAGGACATGAACCGTGCATATTTGAATTCGAATCAAGGAATGTTAATGTATAAGGAACAGGAATCTAGAAAACTATTATGAATTCTTTGAAGTTATTGAAAGCTTAATCCTTGAAGCAAAAGAAACAGTGGAAAAAAAAATAAAAAGCAAGGTCCAAGGCTCTGAGCATCAATGACTAGGGAAGTCAGACATGACTAAAAGCTCAAAGAGTTGTTTTCCTAGTCATATGCTTGTGGTGTTCTTGTGTTAAGTAATTCTTGAGATAGAACATTTAGAGTCGAGATCAAGTGCATTTAGCAGAGTATGCCAAAGGCTTTGAGCACCACTATCTAGAAATAACTAAAAGAAAAATCAGAACTTCAAGAGAGTTCTCTAATTAAGTGCTTGTGGTGTTCTTGTGTGAATTAACCCTTAAGACAGAACATTTAAAGTCATGGCTAGGCTTAAGGTGCAAAGCACCACTGGATTGAGAATTAAAGGATATCTGCTGTGTTTAAGGATTAACTGAGGTATAAAGACCAGAGAATTCATAATATGATCCGGATTCTAATTCCGAATGACAGTGACATTCCTCTGATTTAAAGGAGAGTGAGATGCCAAAACTATTTAGAATTACAATAGGTAAACTCCACTTTAAGAAGAGACATAAGCATAACTGAACTCTCACCTCTCATGCAAATTCACATCTTAATCCTATACTAATTTTGGTTGCTTGAGGACAAGCGACGATTCAAGTTTGGTGTTGTGATACGTGAGCATCTTTCCTGTCTTTTTCTAGTGAATTTGCATTTGAATTGATAAGTTTAATCAAGATTTAATATGTTTTAGCCACTATGAATGCTACTTTGAGTTGTGTGCAATTCTGTTTATTTCAGGTAGCATTTTGAACGAATTTGACAGAGTTGGAGCTAAAGATGAAGAGGGGAGAAACTATTTGCTGGCTGTTTGAAGCCAAACTTGAGAATACTCAAGTTTGGCACCAAGCAAGGAGAATTTGGATTGCAAGGCTGCTCACCCCACGCCAAACTTGAGGAATCTCAAGTTTGGCGCCATTGAAGAAGCTCCAAAGAAGCACACGCTGCCACCTCCACGCCAAACTTGAGATTACTCAAGTTTGGCGCCGCAACCAAGCCTCCAAGGAACACATGCATACACTTCCACGCCAAACTTGAGTTCACTCAAGTTTGGCACCACAAGCAAGGAGGCAAAGGGAACTCTCTGCCTACTCCACGCCAAACATGGATTCTTCCAAGTTTGGCGCCACATATGATGCAAGCCAGGTGGTCCCCATTCATCCAAAGGCTGCAGGAATCCATTATTAAAATATGATGTAAACTTTTTATTTTATTTATAATTAGGAAAAGATATTATTTAGTTTTAGGAAATATATTTTACATTAATTAGGATTAGATATAAAAGGGAAAAGAATCAGTCCTTCGGGCTATTCTCTTCTCTTCTACCTCATTCCGCAATTTACAGTTTTTCGGAATCCTAATTTTCTCTCTGAACCATGAGCAATTAAATCTCCACTGTTAAGGTTAGAAGCTCTGTCTATTGTATGGATTGATACTATTATTTTTCTATTTTAATTCATGTACTGATTTCTATTTCAAGAATTGTTTTCATCCTTTATCTTATGAATCTAGGTGGAATAGAAGTATGACCCTTGTTCTAATTGAGTTCTTGTATAACTTGGAAAAGCTCTTTACTTGAATAACAGCTTGAAAACAATTTCTCCTATACTTCTAATTATCTGGACTTAACGAGATACGTGACATATAATCCTCTTATATTTGGGTAATTAGGGTTTCTGTGGCATATAAACTAGAATTGAACTTCACCCTCTAATTGGAATTAAGTGACCAAGGAATTGGCAGTTGATGAAGGTTAGAGGAGACTAAAAAGGTCTAAGGAATTAGGGTTTAGTGACATATAGTATGCCATGAATTGAATCTTGCATGATTAAAATAGTTCGTAAGAAAATTCAATCCGGAAAATAGATATCTCTGAAGCCTTAACTGTCTTTCCCATATATTTCACAACCCGTTTACTGCTTGTTCTCTGATTCTCTGAATTACTGTTAATGTTTTTGATCCTTCAAACATCATTTTCTGTTTGTCTAACTAAGTAAATCACTTAACCATCGTTGCTTGATCCATCGATCCTCGTGGGATCGACCCTCACTCACCTGAGGTATTACTTGGTATGACCCAGTGCACTTGCCGATTAGTTTGTGGACTATAAATTCCGCACCAGCTGTGCTCCTGCATGAAGAACATTCATCCCACATGGTGCCACTGATGATAAGCTAAACAGAGAGCGCACTCTACAACACCAAACTTAAAAGTTTGCTTGTCCCCAAGCAAAGAAAAACTCCAGGGTGTCAAAAATTCCTTTTAATTGCTCCTGTTCCTTTTCTAATCACTCTGCATGACCAAAACACATGTAAAACATGAAAAATTCTAAAAAAAATTGAGATAGAGTAATTTAAAACCAGAACTAAAATAACTATAATGCTAAAATCAAAATAAGTGTAAAATTAAAACCAAAGTAACTGCAAAACCAAGGATACTAGTAGTTGGGTTGCCTCCCAACAAGCGCTTCTTTAATGTCACTAGCTTGACACTTGATTGTTGAATTTTCTTCCTTTTCTTCTAATTGGTTAAAAGAAATGTCTCCAAGGGGGAGAGGTGAAAATTAGTGCCCCCTGATATAAATTCTTCCTAACAAGCTTTCTTTTATTGTGGTTAACTTGATTCACCTTGCTTGTTGGGGTAGAGGTTGGATTGTTTTTTGTTGACCTTCTCTTTTTCATGGATATTTTCTTCTATTTCTTGGTCAAAATCCCCTTTTCAGTACTTTCCTTAGTTTCCTTCACTTCTTTGATTTCAAAATTTGGGTGTTGTGTGATGGTTGGAGTGTACCCTTCATAAAAAATTTCTTGAATTGGTGGTTCAATAAACTCACCCTCTATGCCACTCTCTGCTTCATTAGGACTAAGGAAAGCATATTCAAGTGTTGGGGAGAATACTTCAATTCAAATGTGGGCAGTGCATTCAGATTTTTCTTCTCAGGAGCTTGCATGCATAGAATTATAGGGACTTGTATGGCTTCCTCCGGAATTATTGGAATGTACAAGCAAGGAGTGTGCATGGCTTCCTCCTTTGTTTGTGTATCATCCTCTTTTGTTTGTGCATCTTCCTCCTTTATTTTTGCATCTTCCTCTTCTTCCATGTGTGAGGGTGGAAAGTTCTCTAATTCACTGGAGTATGAACTCCTTTGATTGATTTTCTCACTTTCTTTCATAGGATCTTGCATTGTATCTCTTGAGAAGGAATTTGCTTGTTCCTCTTCCTGGGGCTTGATAATCAACTCCACATATTTCTCTATATTTTTTACACTCATCTTCATATCATGTATGAATTCTTTCATGAAAAGCTCAAGAGCTGATGTTCTTGATATGAATAAGGAGAGGATGGTGGTTCTTGATATGAATAAGAAGGAGATAACGGTTCTTGATAAGAGTAAAAAGAGGATGGTTCTTGGTATGGATAGGGAGATGGTGGCTCTTGATATGGGTAGAAAGATGATAGTTCTTAATATGGATAGAAAGGTGGTGTTTCTTGGTATGAATATAGAGATGGTGGTTCTTGATAGTTGGAACATGAAGCACTGAAGTTTCTTTGGTTTTGACTTTGCCAACCAAAATTCGGGTAGTTCCTCCATCCACAATAATATGAATCACTCTTGGGTGTGAGTAGTAACCCATGTGATCTGTCTCCATTATTTTTCCTTAGCACAAAACATCAAACAGAATTAAACGCACCATGTGGTAATTAGGCAAGCAAAGAAGAAAGAACATAAAGAAAAATAAAACAAAGAAAATAAACTGAATAATTAAGAAATAGAATAACTAATAAGCAAAAAGGAGTATAAAATTCAAACTCAATAAGTAAAATAACTAGGAAGAATAAAACAACTAAGGGGACACCAAACTTAATTTCAGAAATTAAGAGAAAAAAAGTTTTTAAATAAAATAAATCAAAATATATTTTTTTATTTTTAGAGAAATAAGTTAAATGAAATTAAAGAAAATCTAATCTAAGAAATCAAACAACCAGTAGTTGTCAATTATAGTCAATCCCCGGCAACGGCGCCAAAAATTTGGTATAGAATTTATAACCCACAAACTAACCGACAAGTGCACCGGGTCGTACCAAGTAATACCTCAGGTGAGTGAAGGTCGATCCCACGAGGATTGATGGACTAAGCAACAATAATTGAGTGATTTACTTAGTTAGACAAACAGAAAAGAGTGTTAAGAGTTCAATTGCATTAAACAGTAATTCAGAGAATCAGAAAGCAAGCAGTAAATTGGTGTAAATAATATGGGAGAAAATGGTTAAGGCTTCAGAGTTATCTATCTTCCGGATTGACTTTTCTTATTAACTATTTTAATCATGCAAGATTCAATTCATGGCAAAATATATGTGACTAAACTCTAATTCCTTAGACCTTTTTAGTCTCCTCTAACCTTCATCAACCGCCAACTCATTGGTCACTTGATTCCGATTAGAGGGTGAAGTTCAATTCTAGTTTATGTTCCACAAAAACCCTAATTACCCAAATATAAGAGGATTATATGTCACGTATCCCTTTAAGTCCAGACAATTAGAAATTTAGAAGAAATTATTTTCAAGCTGTTGTTCAAGTAAAAAGCTTTTCCAACGTATACAAGAACTCAATTAGAACAATGGTCATACTTCCGTTCCACCCAGATTCATAGGATAAAGAACAAAAACAATTCTTGAAATAGAAATCAGTACATGAATTAAAATAGAAAAATAATAGTATCAATCCATACAATAGACAGAGCTCCTAACCTTAACAGTGGAGGTTTAGTTGCTCATGGTTCAGAAAGAAAACAAGGATTCTGAAAAATTATAAATTGCGGAATGAGGTAGAAGAGAGGAGATGAGCCCGAAGGGCTGATTCTTTTCCCTTTTATATCTAATCCTAATTAATGTAAAATATATTTTCTAAAACTAAATAATATCTTTTCTTATTTGTAATTAAAATAAAGTTTAATCAAAATAAATAAAATCTTCGAGCAGGACGAATGGAGACCACCTTAGGATTAATTGTGGCGCCAAAATTGGGCTGGGCCAAGTTTGGCGCCATCATTCCCATATGCACTCTTTGGAGTTTCTTTGTTGGTGCCAAACTTGAGGTATCTCAAGTTTGGCTTTAGCAAGCCAGCATGCTTTCCTTAGAGAATGAGTGTGTGGCACCAAACTTGAGGTATCTCAAGTTTGGCTTCAACCTGTCCGAAAGCAATGGGGCTTGTGTAGTGCTTCCTGGCGCCAAACTTGGAGAATCCCAAGTTTGGCGCCGTTGAGGCCGAGTGTGCTGGAGAAGAAGTGTACACTATTATACATCATTGGAAATCTCTGAATGTTATCTTTCTAATGCCACTGGAATCACGTCAATTAGACCTCTATAGCTCAAGTAATTCATGTTGGAGTGCAAGGAGGTTAGAGTTGACAACATCATTCACTTTCTTCTCTTTTTCTATAGAAATTCCATCAAATCTATCTGAATGCTACCTGAAATAAACAGAATTGCACACAAATCAAAGTAGCATTCATAGTGGCCAGAAGATGATTAATTCTTGATTAAACTCAACAATTTGAATGCAAATTCACTAGGAAAAGCTAGGAAAGATGCTCACGCATCAGTACACAATACATAGTGGATTACTAAAGCGACTCTTCCTCAGGACCAGTGCTTTGTTGAACCAAATACAGCTACTTACGCAGAGATGTACACAAATTAAATGGCAGTAAATACGAGTACAAAAGGGAAGTTCCAACCAATTATAGTCAGAGCGTTGTATTACAGTGTTGTGGGGGAGCTTCAACAAAAGCGTGGGGGGAGATTAAAAAAATATTTTCCAACCAACTATGTTAAATTAGAATTAAAAATATACAAACAGGTTATTTGATAATACTCGTATAAAAATATATCAATAATTTTATGGATAAAATTTTATAAATATAGCTAGCCTGAAGGAATACATGCAACACCAAATTTGTATTTTTTATAGATGTGAACTATGAGCCGTATAAAAATTTTGTCATGGCGTAGAAGTGAAGAAGAAAAGCTAGATGTACCCAACAACTACACTTATCACTTGAGTCATAGCAAGTTTTCTACACTCCGTCTCCCATGTACACTTGAATGAGTCCAAGTAGATTAGCTTCTTCCATCGTACGTCCACCACCATCAAATACCAATGTCCATCCGTCCACATAGATTGAAAAACCTGCATGTTTCATGTGGGGTACAAAGTTAGATTAGTGGTCACAACTTCATACCGGTTAATCATTCACATCTTCCAACACAAAAGGGCAAGAACCCAAATGTCAGTAACCTTGTCAACCTTGCACCTTATATGCTTGCATACAACTGCGTCCAAGTTAGCCTATGTTAGACGTGTTCCTTGGAGGGCATCTTGCTGCGATCCAACAGTTACACACCCATGTAAGTTAACAAACATATCCAGCGCATTTGAACTTAGCACACATGTTATGAAGACTTGAATATGAATTCGGATGCAACAGCATTTTAATATTGTGACTCACCGTGATTATTATCGGCATGAACCAATGGTGACTATTGGAGGTCTTCGACAACATCGTCGCCACGATGGTAATAACCTGGAAATTTAAAACCAACATTAACAACTGTGATCGAAAAACTATGTAATAATGGTATGGGTTACAGAACAATTTATAGAATCAACAGAATACGACACTCACATCATCCATAACCCTTTCATTTGAGGCAAGCGTTAGATACGCCATTCTGTCCGCAATATAGTGCCCGACGTTAGCCAGAATTTCACTGTAATAAGAGGCATTCATAAGTCACAACTGCAAGCTGATACACGTATGTATAATCATTACACAAATATGTTACATAGCAGGCAGTTGAATTGTTACAGTTGCTTTATAAAATTGCATTCTCATACATTTCTTGAAACAATTATCATGGCATAATAGAATATTACTCTCTACAAAGATAGCCTCTTCTTCAACGAATATTCCATCAGCGACGTAGTTAAATGAAAAACCTATTCCTGCGCATACTTAGTAGCCCGCCATAGTATGTGTAAATATAATGCAGCACAGCCCCATTTAAATTCAAAAATTTTGACCTTAGTTGAGAGACATTTTTCGAAGGATAATCACTTTATATAAACTACAATAACGCAAATGGCAGTCAGCGAATACATGTCTTTCAGTCTATGCACACGGAGGATTGGACATGAGTCTAGGAGGTCTTTTTTTTTCTCGCACGCCAGCAAAGTCTTTTAATATAGTTTTCTGGATCCATGATCAATGGAATAACTCATGTCATCTTAGTTAAAAGTCGGAATAAGTAGCCTATTTCTTATACGATAGCTTATCCCTAATATTATTTTTATGATGCACAGTACACCGTCATGGATATAACCAATCAACTTATATGAAATCGAACTGGATCAAACAGGTAACATACCTCTTTGGAAGATTCTTGCTAAAGATGTATGTTGCAACAGTGAGCTCAACCCCTGCGAGATCCATACGAACGCTAGCTTGAAGGCCTGCACTAAGACAACTGAATAACACATCCAGTATTGTGTCGGGTGCATAACGACGGGTTATCCTAAGTATTCGGGAAAAAAGGACTTGACCTTGGGGATCTTCCCCGCGTTCATGCATAGAAGCTTCGACTCGTGGACAACTCCGTCGCTACCAACCGGGGCAAGATAATTATAGTGCTTCTGAAGGGAAGTAGCACACCGCGATGACTTGCTCCGTCACTGACGAGGCCGTTGACTCTCCCTACCGAGTTCGTCGGTCAGATCAACCTATTATAAATTTTGTGGTAAAATCTAAAAAAATGGCTCCACAATGGCATACACTGTAATGGCAGACACTGTAACAGATATAATGAAATTAATACAGAAATTAATGCTTCAGGATTAGGCATAACCAAGTTAGGGGGTTTCGTTCGTTCCATTTAGTCACGGGTAGACCGTCGAGTGCGAGGGGCTCTCTTCGACCTCTTGGATCTGAAAGGCATGTGGTCCAAGCTGAAGTTTGCATCCAACGTTGGGCATACGTCGGGTCATCAGCCTCCACCGTGTTAGTCACCGGAGTGTGATCATCATCGTATGACACACCCTCCATTCGTAGCTGCCACTTTGACGGCATGCCATTCCGACATGTGCACTTAACTCTAGTACCCCGATCACGCTGATGCTCGCTATTTTGAATCTTCGCCAGCATAGTCAACGCATTTCAAAAATCTGCTACCACTTCATTATGTTGGCATATGCATTTAGTGAGCCTCCGAATTTCTTTATTCAACCTGGACACGCTAGTGACAACGCTAAGTGCAATGGGGCTACGATCCTGTTACAACAACATTGTCATTACATGAAATACGAACAGGATCAAGGCATCCGTCGAATGAGTGCACAAACTAGATACAGGAAGCAAAGGATGTAGACACTTACATTTGCAATGCCGGCGCAGGATGATCCCGTATCGGCAGCGTGTAACACCCTCACTACCAGAATGTGAGCTTCTGGCTGCGCCACTCTGATAGCAAGAAGTATTACGACTACTTTATATATTTAATATTAAAATAGGAGCCTGTAAATCAACACATCCTTCTTATAAAATTGTAATAACAAAGGTGAGGGAAGAAAATATTCTAATTAATACAACAACATATAAACCAAACGCAGTATAACTCTTCTTAATGCTTCTTCATCCGGTTCCTGAAAAGGTAAAGCTGTATGGGGGTGAGAACCTAACCACACGGTCTCACCAGGAAGTTTCAAAGTTGTCATAAGAAGATATTTAATAAGAAAAATATTTTCAAGCTCAGTGATTATCATTGCCTTATGAATCTTTTAAAAACCAATAGGTAATCGTTCAAAACCTTTTCAAAGAAACAATGTTTAATCTTTCAGAAATCCAAAACCTTTCCTTTCTTATAAGAAAATCTCAATCAGAAACCAACCACGCAATCAAACAACACAATCATTAATTCAGCACCAAAGTTCATTCTCAAATGTAACACGCCAAGACAAACACAGTCAAGACAGACAAGAAAAGCACAGGTTTAGGTAGCAGTTACAGCAAATAGTTCAAGTAGCAGTTAAAAACAGTTTAGCAATTAGGCAAACCAAAACAAGTTCAAACCCAAGCAAAGCATACAAATGCATATGATGCATGCCTGTCCTATGGCTGATGAAGCTCATCTGTCGGTTATCCAGCCAACCCGACAAGTCTAAATTATACTTAGACTGTCCCCCGACGTGCATCCCCAAGAGTCGATGCATAGCTTTTTCTCAAATAATCAATATTGCTCAACGGGAGTAACATTCCCGGGAATTTATATAGTGCCCGGTCACACTAACGTCGTAGGGTCAATAGAGTATCGAATTTTCAACCTGGTACACGTGGTGGTAAGCCATGGTACTTTATCCAGGGAACTTCGTATCTCAGATAATTCAAATTCATAAGCCATATGAATAATTCAAAGATCATATTTCAACATTCTCAATCGATATCTCAACATTCTCAACATTTTCAACATCATAATCATTCATCAATCCAAATCTCATTTCCAAATTCATTCAAAAACCATATTTCAAAGAAAATCCTCATCATCCTTCTTTCCATTCCGTCCATTAACAATCCCAATTCAAAACATAATTATTTCTTTGTTAAATAAAGCAATCTTAAAACTTATAATGTTTAAAAACAAATCTTTTTAATTAATTACTTCAAATAAAAACTTCCAATTTTATAAAATTTCGGCAGCATCTCCTCTAAAACTCGGATACTGCCACCCTTTTCGGGTCCCATCCAAACATTTCTCAAACCTTTTCTCAACCATTTCCAAATCTCAAACATTTTCTAGAGTTGAGCCAGTTCCAATATCAAATTATTTTTAAATCAAACCAATTCCAACAATAAAACTCTTTTTAAAATCAAATCAGCTGAAATATTAAATCATTTATAAAATCAGACCAACACAAAATCAAACCGCTCCCAGAATTAATTTATTTTCATATCTCAAATTATTTCCAAAATTGATTCATTTATATTACCAAGTAAACTCCAAAACCAAGAAAATCCACCTTTCATAATAATCAAGTAAATAACGTTTCAAACCGGTTTTTATCAACAACCATACACCACTCACGCAATCAAGCACCCAATAATCCAGTCCAACACACCATCACATCTACAAGACAAATATAATCACATAAGTATATCTTTTTGCATTAATATCTATTTATCACAACTCTGTAATGTAAAATAGATTTTAAGAAAACCCTACCTCGAATAATCAAAACTCATAAACCAAACGCATTAAAAGACCCTTTCTTTTTGGCCCGCAATCAGTGGCAGCTGCAGCCTCAGCTCCAAACCGCTTACGCAATAACCATAACAACTCCAATTACAGTAGAAAATCATTTTAGACACAGAAATTAATTCATTTGCATTAATCCGCTAAACTCGTCAGGTATTCAATCCCAAAATATTTTAACTTTAAAACAATCCCCTAGCTCGATTAGCCGAGTTCGCATAAACCTATTGTAACAACTCCCTTTCCTTTTACTTCATGGCAGCCACTTCGACTGCTTCTTCCAGCAACAGCAGTGAATCTAATAATATACTGTGGTTTAAGACTGAGTAAGGATACAAAGGAACATTTATGTAAAGCAGGACAGAGTTAATTAATGAAACATTATAGCGAGACAAGGCGCGACAGAATAACCTTAGCAGAGGAACAAATGACTGGAATTGCAGCAGCTCCGGTGACCCTCACCGGCAAGGACAGAACCAACGGTAACTTCAAGGGGGTTGAGATAACAAACCCTAAGAAACAAAAGTGGAATTTTGGAGTAGCAGCAGTGGCACTGGTGGCTTAAAGCAGCAAGAACGCGACACCGGTTCACCTCCAGTAACGGCAACGGCAACATAACTTACTATAATCACTTTATTCAATACAAATAGTTTCAGCAACAAGCTTCAAGATAGCAGCACCCCGGTACAACAACGGCGCGGTGGCGACACAGCAGTGACGAGCTTCAGTGCCGGCGAATCGCTGGCGACGGCGGTCTAGCAGTGGCGAACGGCTTCTCTGCTCCCTCAACTCCGAGCTCGCTCTCTCAGATCTCCCTCCCGACGGTATAGCGACAGCGACGGTGGCAGTGATGCCCACCGGCGCCGTCTCCCTCTCTTCTCCCTTCTCCCTTTCTTCTCTTCCTTCGGTCCCCCATCTCTCTTTCCTTCTTTCTCTTTTTTTTTTTTCAATTTTCTGATGTGTTTTGTTTACTAAAGGGAAAAACTGTGGCGGCTAGGGTTTTTGGGAAAATTAGGATTAGAGTGACATTTTGGGGATTTAGGATTTTGGTAAAAATTAGGTATAGGGATAGTTTCATTAGTTTGGTAATTTTAATAAAATTGGAGCATAAAGTATTAATATTTGAAAAACTAATTTAATTTCTAAAATTACTTTAAAATATTATTTGTGGTATAAAAAAAATACTAATTGATTCTCAATAAATTACTCTAATTGAAAATACATGGTAATATAATTAATTTTCTTTATCTTTAACTTAAAGTATTAAATGATATAAATACAATTCATCTAAAATTGAATCATATAAAATTCTTATTATTTCATAACTACCAACTTTATAATTTAAATATAAAAAATTATCAAAACTTAATTTAATTACTTTTAATACAATAATTTCTAAAAATAAAGTCTTTCATGAATTAAAAAATTGAAATTAACTCATAATAATATTTTCCGAAAATTCTGGGTCTTACACAGCGGACTGGGCTTGATGGTCATAAGTTCGCCAAGGTAAACTGCGAACACAATAGTATTCATTGTCAACAATTGAAACAAAACTACCATGACTAAGCAATGGGAAGCTCAAGTGAGCTGTAGGTGCTGTTGTTTACCTGTTAGAAGGGCAGGGGGATGCTCGCCTGGCACAGGAATGCATGGACTCAGACGGAGTGGGTGATCTGACTTTAACAGTCACAGGAGGTTCTGTAAAGTCAAATCTTGATGTGGACCTTCTTTCGGTGTTGCTTGCTGGATGCCTGTGTACGGCACGATAGTAGCGTGTTAGAAAATTCCTCTCTGTTGGTCTTATAAGTCAAATGCTACTTACGATTCACCAACAATCTAACCATGCAATACTTCCTTATTTGTTACTTATCATGATCATATTTGACCCATTAATTGTTACATATTCATTTTAAAGTATAGTTGAAACAGTACCACTATCTTTACAAGCCTAACTGCGTGTCTATGTTTTGACCCAGTAATGCATTGTAAAAAAAAAGTTTAGTTTAGAGAATCGAAAACATGTAAATAAGAGAGTGGTCGATTACATTATATCCAATGGGCCTTCAAAAAGTTACACCAGGATGGATCTGATCTGATCCTACAATGACAAGAAGGCCCAGTCAACACTCAAACCTTGCATCTTTTTTTTTGTGAAATTGGGCCAAATGCGATTTTTTATTCGTACAACATAAAAAAGCAAAACCATTTTTTTTGGCAGAACGACTTGGGCATCTATCTTAGCCTAGAGGGGAGGGACCGCACAGAAACAGACTGCGGTGCATGCACCAGTAGTCAACAGTAATCGAGATTTTCTCGACCGATGGCAATTGTGACAGGATGATCCAGTACAGGAGACTCTAACATGCATTCTACAAAAATGACTTATTTCAGTTGGTATAATAACACAAAATTACAAAGACTAACCTCCATGAAGAACAATTTGAGTTGTCCCTACATTTTGATGGTGCCGGGGTGTGCATAGATTCACCATCCTTCTGAATCGACGACATATGGCTGCGACGTATGGCTAGCAGGTATGGTGGCAAGACTTGCCTTTTAGCCGTTAAAGATTCGCTG
>NC_029787.2:102431461-102443176 GCF_000816755.2 Arachis ipaensis | reverse complement strand
ACCATCTTCATCGATTAGATTGCCATGTCCTTCCAAAACATGGAGAATAACTAGCCAAATGTAGGGTTCCCTGAACACCAAACACGTCTGTCGGCAGCTCAGTTCCTTAGTGACTTGTGTGAGTGGTTCCTGCCTTTATAGGAATCTGACTGTAGTCGAATATCACGTGTTGATGTAGGTGTGGTCGGACAAAGGACCCTTATCTCATATGCTTACCCAGTAGCCCACTTCTTTGATCCTCTCAGTGATGAGCGAGATTTGTTGTGATGGTCTAGATTTTCTTCTTATAGAAAGAATTACTTCGTTGTAAGCATAGCTCCAAACCAACAAACAATTCCCACATAAAAAATTTGGTTTATCACAAGTACAACCCCAATAAAAATTAACTGAAGTATTTAGACTCCGGGTCGTCTCACAAGGAATTACAATGAAATGGTCAATTATTGGCTATGAAGGAACAAAGGGGTTTGGTTGATAAAAGGGACAATAAAATAAATGACAAGAAAAGTAAAGAGAGCAATTAAAGAAAGCAAGTAATAAAGAGAGACATTCATGGCAAGGTTTGAGATCATATGCTTTCTATCCTAGTCATTAATCATAACAATACTTAACAAGAATTTATCTTATTTCGTCATCCCCAATGTTGGAAGAAGGTATAAGTTATCTTCCATTAGAGAAAGTCAAACAAGACTAGTTAATCTCAAGTCAAAAATCCTAATCAACTCACTAATTGAATTAGCAAAAGATTAGAGTCATTGAGAATGATATTAACTAACAACTCTAGATCACCAATCTAAATTGGATATTAATGACTCAAGATTGCCCAATTACTCTTCCCAAGCCAAGAATGCTCAAAATCTACTCTAAAGTCCAACCAAGTATTTTGTCAAACACTTGGTGGGTGTATAAGGAAAGCATAGTAAAAGTGCAAGAATTATAAATCTACCAACTACCAATTGCAAGGAAAGTAACTCAACAACTCAAATCATTAATAAAAAGAACATCAAACATTAAATTTCATTCAATGTAAATAAAATCCAACATAAGCATTCATCAACATAAAAGAGACATAAAAGTAAAATTGACAAGAGAACTAAGAAGAATAGAGTAGTAGAAACAAGAAATTATGAAGGAAACAAGATGAGAACATGAAAATTGACCTAGATCTAAGATGGAAATATCCTAAGAACCCTAATCCTAGAGAGAAGAGGGAGCTTTTCTCTCTAGAAACTAACCTACATGATGCCAAAACTACAAACAATTGCTCCCCCATTGCCCAAGCTTGAATTCTGCATGAAATAGCATCAGAAATGAGTTGGGTTGGGCCCAAAGTGCTTCAGAAATCGCCCCCAGCGATTTCATCTTTAGTGGGCCATGTGCAACATCAGCGCGCACATGTACAGTGCACGTGCGCGCCCCTAAACTCAAAACAACTATGGCAAATTTTATATCATTTTGAAACTCCAGATGTTAGCTTTCCAACGCAACTGGAACCGCCTCATTTGGATCTCTATAGCTCAAGTTATGATCGATTGAGTGTGAAGAGGTCAGGCTTGACAGCTTTACGGTTCCTTCATTTCTTCATGAGTTCTCCCACTTTGCATGCTTTTCTCCTCACTTCTTCCATCAAATACTTGCCTTATGAACCTGAAATCACTCAAAAAACATATCAAGGCATCAAATAAAATTAAAGTGAGTTAAATTTAGCTATTTTAAGGCCTAAAAAGCATGTTTTCACACTTAAGCACAAATCTAGGGAGAATTACAAAACCATGCTATTTCATTGAATAAATGTGAGAAAAGTTGATAAAATCACCCAAATTAAGCACAAGATAAACCACAAAATTGGGGTTTATCACTCAATCAACCCTTTTTTCAATGAAAACCACAAGTGGAAAGTCATAAAACCAGGTGTAGCGTGTATGGGTGATGAGCGGATATTTTATACACTTTTTGGCATTATTTTCTCAGTGTTTTTAGTATGTTTTGTTAACTTTTATTATGTTTTAGTAGGTTTTAGTGAAAAAATCACATTTTGGATGCTACTTTGGGTTTTTGTGGTTTTTCTATGATTTTAGATGAATTTTGGGTGATTCTAGCAAGTTTTGGCAAAGTCTGATTTAGAGGCAAAGAAAGAACTGTAGATGCTGCCAAATTCTAACATCCGTGCATTCCAACGAGCATATCTTGAGCTACAGAAGTTCAAATGATGCACTTTTAACGGCGTCAGAAAGCTAACTTTTAGAGCTTTCCAGCAATATATAATAGTTTATACCTTGCTTCGGAAATGACTGCCTAAAACGGGAGTTGAACGCCTAACTTACACCTTGTCTGGAGTTCAACACCCAAGAAAGACCAACCCTCCAAGTTGAACGCCCAAATTGGCGTCCAACGCCCAAGAGGGAGTACAAGGCCGCAAATACACCCCTTAGAGGGCATTCAACGCCCTCTCACCCAAGTTGGATGCCAAGCTCAGCCCAAACACTCACCAACTGGGCTCAGAAGTAGATTTTTGCACCCTTTAGCTTAGTTTATCACATTTTTATAATTTTTAATTATTAGTAACATCTTTTAGGTCTAGTATTTACTATAAATAAAAGACTTTCTACTTCCTGAGGATCATGTCTCCCAGGAGGGGAGAAGTATAGACATCACATTCAGAGCCTCTTCTTTATTTTCTGTAAAGCATGAGTCACTAAACCTCCTAAATTAAGGTTAGGAGCTCTGCTGATTCTCATGGATTAATAATATTACTGTTTCTATTTCAATAAATGTTTGATTCCATTCTAAGATATATTTTCGTTCTTCAATCCTTATGAATCTGGGGTGGAACTAGCGTATGACCCTTTGTTCTACATGAGTTCTTGCAAGTCTCGAGAGGGATAGCATTGAACTACAAGCTTGAGATTACATCTCTTAGACGGATAATCCCCAATCTCGTTAGAGACATGGGAACATCTGTTCAGTCGAGATCTGGGGTGAGGGCCTTTGTGGTATAAGCTAGAATCATAAAGCTTCATTCTTCGATCCGGAAGATCTGACCTTGTCTGTGACATTTTGAGTAGGATCACCAGAGATTGAATTGCTAGAGCTTCACCCTCGTTCAGATTGAATGACCATTAGCGTGGCATTTGATTTGGATCAGAGGAGATTGATGACCATTAGCGTGGCCTTAATCACTTACAGCTTGCCATGGAATGAATCATTCATTATTGGAATAGACAGTAAGAAAAGTTAATCCAGAAAGATAAGGCATCTCCAAAGCCTTAACTGATTTCTCACTATTATTTCTTCATTATTTCCTTATTGCTTTCTTGTTTATTTTATGCGCATTCAACAACAACCAATCAACTTTCTATTTGCCTGACTAGGATTTGCAAGATAACCACTGCTTGCTTAGTCCAACAATCCTCGTGGGATCGACCCTCACTCACCTGAGGTATTACTTGGATGACGCGGTGCACTTGCCGGTTAAGTTGTGCAGAGTTCTAATTTTCGCACACCAAGTTTTTGGCGCTGTTGCCGGGGATTGTTCGAGATTGACAAACTAACGGTTGTCTTGTTCTTTAGATCAGGTACTTTTTACTGTTTTTCTTTTATTTGTGTTTCTTGTCAAAATTTTTCGAACTTTCTGGTTTCCTTTTCAAAAAAAAAATTTCAAAAATTTTTTCTTTTGTTTGAGTCTTGTGTCAATCTTTAAGTTTGGTGTCTTTTTAGTTTTTCTTTTCTTGAGTTTTCGAAAATTGTTCTTGATTGTTCTTCCTTTGTGTTCGAAATTTTCTTGGTATTTTTCTTTGTTTGATTTCAAAATTTTTAAGTTTGGTGTCTTGTTGTGTTTTTCCTTCCAAATTTTCGAAAATTGTGTCCTTTGATTTTAAAAATTTTCAAGTTTGGTATCTTTTTGTGTTTGTCTTTTTAAATTTTTCAAAATTCAAAATTCAAATTTCAAATTTTCTTGTTATCTTATTTTAATTTAATTTCAAATTTTAAGTTTGGTGTTCCATTAGTTATCTTTTTGTTTATCTTGTTATCTTTTCAAATCTTTATCTTATCTTTTTATTTTTCTTTGAATTTTAAAATTTTATCTTATCTTATTTTAAATTCAACTTTCAAAAATTTAAAAATTTAAAATTCAAAAGTCAAAATTCAAAATTTTTAAATTCAAATTTAAATTTCGAATCTTTAAAAAAAAAACTTTTTAAATCTTGTTTTATCTTGCTTGACTTATTCTTTCAATTAAATTTCAAAAGCTTTTAAATCAAATCTTTTATTCTTCTTTTCAAATCTTGTTAGTTAGTTACTTGTTTTATCTTATTTTAATTTTAAAAAATTTGGTGTTTCTTTATTGTTTTTTTTTCTCTTTGAATTTCAAAAATTTTTAAAATCCTTTCTTTTAATTTTCAAAATTTCAAAATTAAAATTTTTAAATCTTTATCTTATCTTTATTTAATTTCAAATTTTAAATTTGGTGTTCCTTGTTAGTAAATTTCAAAATTTCAAATCATATTTTACTTATCTTTCTTGATCTTTAATCTTTATCATATCTTTTCTCTTAAATTTTCAAAATTTTGTTATCTTTATTTTGAATTCAAATCTTAAAGTTTAGTGTTGTATTAGTTTTTTTTTTCTTTCAAAAATTTGAATTTCAAAAAATCTTTAAATTTTCAAATCTTATCTTATCTTGTTTGACTCTTTCTTTCCAAATTTGAATTTTAAGATCTCTCTTTGATTTTCTCTTTTTAAATTTCAAAAATTTTCAAAATCAACTCTTTTATCTTTAATTTCAAATCTAGTTAGTTACTTGTTTCTATTATCTTGTTTTAATATTAAGTTTGGTGTTTCCTTAGTTTTTCTTTCTTTCAAAATTTGAATTTCAAAATTTCTAATTGACTTTCTATTTTTAATTTTCAAAATCTTATCTTTTTCCTTGATTTTCAATTCTTGTTATCTTATCCTAATTTAAAAAAAAATCAAATTTTAAAAGTTGAGTAGTTTGTTAGTTGTTCTTTTCAAATTTGAAATTCAAATCTTTAAAATTTTCAAATCTTTTCTTTTTCTTTTCAATTAATTTTTAAATTTTTAAATCATATCTTTTTTATCTTTTTCTTGATTCTAGTTATTTGATTTTTTATTTAAATTCAAATTTTAAATTTAAATTTTAAAGCTTGGTGTTCCTTCAGTATTTTCTCTTTCTTTTTGAATTTCAAACATTTTTAACCCCCTTTCTTTCTTATTTTTTATTTTTTTTAAAATTCCTAATTATTTTTTTCTATTTTTTATTTATTTTCAAAATTTTATTTTATATATATATTTGTTCTTTATTCATTGCTTTTTTGTTTACCACATGGTGTGTTTAATTTTGTTTGGTGTTTTGTGCTGAGGAATAATCATGGAGAAGGATCACATGAGCTACTACTTACACCCAAGGAGTGATTCAAATTACTATGGATGCATGGAGGAATTATCCAGACTTTGGTTGGGAAAGCCAAGACCAAAGAAACTTTAGTGCTCCATCTCCATCTATCAAGAACCACTACCTCTCTATCCCTATCAAGAACCTTCATCTTCTTGCTCATATCAAGAACCATCATCTTTTGATCTTGCCTGCCAAGACGTAGAGCAATTAACAAAGGAAATTCTACAAAAATTTTCATCTTCATCCCCTGCATATTCATACCAAGAAGTACCACCTCTCTATCCATACCAAGAACCATGCTCTTTTTACTTATATCAAGAGACATCATCTCATTATTCATATCAAGAATCATCATCTCCTTATTTAGAACTATCAGCTTTAGAGCTTACCATGAAAGAATTAAGGGATGCCGCTCAAGATTGCATACAAGATATGAGAATGAGTGTCAAGAATGTGGAGGGGCATATAGGGTGATCACCAAGCATTGGGCAGAGGAACAAGCAAACTCCCTCACAAGAAAAGCAATACAAATTCATACAAAAGAATGTGAGAAAATCATTCAAAGGAGTCCATACCCTAGTGAATTAAAGAGTTCTCCAACCTCACACATGGAAGAAGCAGAAGATGCATGAAAAAAAGGAGGTTGTAGGAGAGAAAAACATTTATGAGAATTTACACTCCAATGAAGTAGAGAGCTATATAAAGGGTGAGTTCATTGAACCATCAATTTCAGAGGTTTTCGATGAAGGATACACTCCACCCATCACACAACATTCAAACCCTGAATTTAGGGTGGTAGTGACAATAAGGAATGTACTGAAAAGGGGATTGTGACCAAGGAACAAAAGAGGATACCCATGAAAAAGAAAGGGTAGTCATTGATCTCCTCTGCTACAGAATGAATGCCTTTTGGCCGTGGCCATTGGCCATGGTCATTCAATCTGACGGAAGGTGAAGTGCTTAACAAGTCATTCTCTTGGCGATCCTACTCAAAGCGCCACAAACAAGGTCGAATCTTTCGGATCAGAGAACGCTGCTTCTATGGATTCTATCCTATACCACAGAGACTCTAATCTCCCCGGAAATCAGCTGAACTGGTGTCTCGAGAAGTCCCCAACGAAGTCGTGGATTAACCGTCTGAGAGATGTATAAACATAGCTGTTGGCTTGTGCTTTTCTTCCAGGTACTCACGCGAACCCAAGTAGACACGTGTGTTTGTCAGGCACGTTCATCTTAATGTGATGAACAGAGCTAATTTGTCAGATCATCCTGCTCACCACGATGAAGATCGGATATACATCTTAGAGATAGATCAAACACAGATCGAAGAAGAAACATAAATACTTTTATTCATTCATAGACTCAGCAGGGCTCCTCTCCTCAACCTAGGAGGTTTAGAAACTCATATCCATATTCATACCAAGAATCACCACCTCTCTATCCCTATCAAAAACCATCTTCTTCTTGTTCATATCAAGAACCATCATCTTTTTATTTTTCCTACCAAGAACTGGAGCAAATAACCGAGCCATCCTCATCCCCTACTTACTCATACCAAGAACCACCACCTCTCTATCCATACCAAGAACTATGCTCCTTTTACTCATATCAAGAGCCATCATCTCATTATTCATATCAAGAATCATCATCTCCTTATCAAGAACTATCAGCTTTAGAGCTTACAATGAAAAAATTAGAGGAGGCCGCTCAAAGTTGCATATATGATATGAGAATGAGTGTCAAAAATGTAGAGGGGCATGTGGAGGTAATTATCAAGTGTTTGGCAGAGGAACTAGCAAACCCCCTAACAAGGGAAGCAATGCAAATTCATACAAAAGAATGTGAGGAAATCATTTAAAGGAGTCCATATCCCAGTGAATTAGAGAACTCTCCAACCCTTACACATGGAAGAAGAAAAAGATGCACAAACAAAGGAGGTTGTAAGGGAAGAAAACAATTATGGGAATATACACTCCATTGAAGCAGAGAGCTACATAGAGGGTAAGTTTACTGAACCACCAATTCCAGAGGTTCTTGATGAAGGGTACACTCCACCCATAACACAACACCCAAATCCTGAATTCAGGGTGGTAGAGATAATTAAGTAATTTACTAAAAAGGAGATTTTGACCAAGGAACCAAAGATGATACCCATAAAAAAGAGAAGGTCAGCAAAAAGGAATCCAACCCTTACCCTAACAAGCAAGGAGAATCAAGTTGATAACAACAAAAAAAAGCTTGTTAGGAGGAATTCAAATCCAGGGGCACTAATCTCCTTCTATTTTCCCTTGGAGTCAATTCTTTTAACCAACTGGAAGAAGAGGAAGAAAAGTCAACAATCAAGTGTCAAGCTAATGACATTAAAGAAGCGCTTGTTGGGAGACAACCCAACCATGAGTAGAGTACTATGGTTCTTATTCCTTTTTGTTCATTTTCATTTTAAGTTTAATTTCATAGTTTTCCTTTGCTTTTGACGTTTGTGATCATGTACAATACTTAGAACAGAAACAGAGACATTCAGAGTTGGAAACAGAACACCCTGGGGAGATCCCCTTGCTGGCGTTGAACGCCAGACAAGGAGGAAAATGGGCGTTCAACGCCCATGAAGGACACAAGCCTGGCGTTGAACACCAGCCAGGGAGCAAGGCTGGGCATTTAACGCCTACTCTGGAGTAACCAAAGCCACCATTTTGGACGCCTAGGTAGGGGCAGGCAGCTCGATTTTTGCAGCCTTCTCAGCCAGTGGGTCCCACTGAAAACCCCACCCACTTCAAATTCATATCTTTTCCACCCATTCTTCCCATCTTTCCCACCCATTCTTCCCTCCCATATTTTCTTTGATTGGGGACAAGCAAAGTTTTTAAGTTTGGTATTGCAGAGCGAGCTCTAGGTTTATATTATCATCAATGGCATCAAGGGAAGTTGAATCATCTTCTTGGAGGAGCACAGCTTGAGGAGTAGCAGCCGGCATCACTAAGGTGGTTGAGTTTCATTCTCCTCTTATCTATGTTATTTTCTGTTTTCATTATACTTAACTTTATCTATTTTCTATTCTAGGGCATTATTACATCTAGTATTTTGTTTCGTTTTAGTATCATTTTCTTTATTTTGTTTGGTTATAAGATATCCAATGTATCATTCATCAAGATTAAAAGAAAAATTTATTTGAAAAAATAGTGAGATACATAAGTTTCAAGTTATCATGAGTTATTCCAATTATTTGATATGGTGGTCTTGCATTTAGTTTCTGAATGTATGAATTAACTGTGCATAATTGATAGTGATGTTGAGGATGTTAGCTCTTGAAAGAACAATGGATTTAGAGAAGTATTATTGGTTCTCTGAAAAATCAAAATTATTGATTCTTGAAGTAAGAAAAAGTAGCAAAAAGAAAAATAAATGAAAGAGAAAATGAAAGAGAAAATAAAATAAAATAAAATAAAACTCTTTCGAAAAAAAAGAAAAATCCAATAGCTTAAAAGAAAAAAGGCAAGAGCAAGGATCCAAGACTTTGAGCATCAATGGTTAGGAGGGTCAACAAGTTGGCCTAAAAAGTTCAAATGAGCTGCTATCCATAACTAAATGCTTGTGGTGTGAAGGTGTCAAGTCAAAAGCTTGAGACTGAGCAGTTAAAGTCATGATCCAAAGTAATAAAGAGTACGCTTAAGAACTCTGGGCACTACTGTCTGGGACTTTAAGCAAAGCTAAAGTCGAATCCCTAGGAATCCCCCAGTTAAGTGCCTATGGCGTTTATGTATCCGGTGGTAATACGAGAAAACAAAACTCTTAGAGTCACGGCTAGGTTCAAAAGAATCTGTGTTCAAGAATCAAGAAGAACTAAAAGAAGAGAATCAATAATATCATACAGATTCTAGTTCCAAGGGATGTCAACATTTCTGAGCTTCAAAGAAAAGTGAGATGCCAAAACTATTCAGAAGCAAAGAGCTAATAGTCCCATTCAATATTTGGAACTAAGCTTCATTGATCACTCCGAGACTTATTGTATTTTTCTCTTCCCCTTTTAGTCTTATTTATTTTTTGGTTGCTTGAGAACAAGCAACAGTTTAAGTTTGGTGTTCTGATGAGCGAATTGTTTTATACATTTTTTGGCATTATTTTTTTAGTGTTTTTAGTATGTTTTGTTAAGTTTTATTATGTTTTAGTAGGTTTTAGTGCAAAAATTATTTTTTGGATGCTACTTTGAGTCTTTGTGGTTTTTCTATGATTTTAGGTGAATTTTAGGTGATTCTAGCAAGTTTTGACAAAGTCTGATTCAGAGGCAAAGAAAGGACTGCAAATGCTGCCAAATCCTGACCTCCGTATATTTCAATGAGCATATCTTGAGCTATAGAGATTTAAATGATGCGCTCTTAACGGCATTGGAAAGCTAACTTCCAGGTCTTTCCGGCAATATATAATAGTTTATACTTTGCTTCGGAGATGATTGCCCAAAACGGGCGTTGAACACCCAACTTACCCTTTTTCTGGAGTTCAACGCCCAAGAAGAACCAACCCTCCAAGTTGAACGCCCAAACTGGCGTCGAACGCCCAAACTGGCATCCAACGCCCAAGAGGGAGTACAAGGCCGCAAATACACCCCCTAGAGGGTATTCAATGCCCTCTCACCCAAGTTGGACGCCAAGCTCAGCCCAAACACTTACCAAATGGGCCCAGAAGTAGATTTTCGCACCCTTTAGGTTAGTTTATCACATTTTTGTAATTTTTAATTATTAGTAACATCTTTTAAGTCTAGTATTTACTATAAATAAGAGACTTTCTTCTTCGTGAGGATCATGCCTCCTAGGAGGGGAGAAGCATAGACATCACATTCAGAGCCTCTTCTTTATTTTCTGTAAAGCATGAGTCACTAAGCCTCCTAAGTTAAGGTTAGGAGCTCTGCTGATTCTCATGGATTAATAATATTACTGTTTCTATTTCAATAAACGTTTGATTCCATTCTAAGATGTATTTTTGTTTTTCAATCCTTATGAATCTAGGGTGGAACTAGCGTATAACCCCTTGTTCTACATGAGTTCTTGTGAGTCTCGAGAGGGATAGCATTGAACTACAAACTTTAGATTACATCTCTTAGACGGATAATCCACAATCTCGTTGGAGACATGGGAACATCTGTTCAGCCGAGATCTCGGGCGATTAGGACCTTTGTGGTATAAGCTAGAATCATAAGCTTCATTCTCCGATCCGAAAGATCTGACATTGTCTGTGGCATTTTGAGTAGGATCACCAGAGATTGAATTGCTAGAGCTTCACCCTTGTTCAGATTGAATGACCATTAGCGTGACATTTGATCTAGATCAGAGGAGATTGATGACCATTAGCGTGGCGTTAATCACTTACAGCTTGCCATGGAATGAATCATTCATTATTGAAATAGACAGTAAAAAAAGTTAATTCAAAAAGATAAGGCATCTCCAAAGCCTTAACTGATTTCTCATTATTGTTTCTTCATTATTTCCTTATTACTTTTTTGTTTATTTTATGCGCATTCAACGACAACCAATCAACTTTTTATTTGTCTAACTAAGATATGCAAGATAACTACTGCTTGTTCAGTCCAGCAATTCTCGTGAGATCGACCCTCACTCACCTGAAGTATTACTTAGATGACTCAGTATACTTGATGATTAAGTTATGCGGAATTCCAAATTTCGCGCACCAATGGAGAGATCCAACGACACGAAAGATTCACGGGTTCATTGTAGGGATATTGTCGCCTTTTCCAGCTGTCTAAGACTGCAGGGCATGTCGTCGTTGTCTACGGCTTCCCACCGTGATCTATCAATTACGTCGTGTCCTACCTAATCACAGCTTGCAGCACGCCTCCAGAGGGTACTGCTTTCCCTCCGAATGTTGCCCGCTTTTTCCCGCACATAGGCATGTGAAAATGCACAATGGAGCGCCAAGACCTTGTTTTCTATCCTCGTCCACTAATTCAAGCGGCCTCCGTTAGACTCATCAATTTTGATTTTCAAATGTGGATGCTGCATAACGGAATCGAATGGCTCATTTGAGTAGAAGCCATGACACGTTATTTAATCTTTTAAGGGGTGGCCTCTTTTAGAATTTATCTTCGCGGGCTGAAATCCCTAATCATCCATTCACTTTTTGTGAGATTAGTCGATATAGGGTATTTTTGAAACAAGATAATTACTGTCAGTGCTATAGTTTCCTCACAATCAATGATATTCAAAAACCCAATGTGTAAGTCGGTCTAATGGAGGATAACAATACTAATCACGGAGATAATAACAATATTAATAAGAGTTGTAATATTACTT
>NC_029787.2:102405650-102430895 GCF_000816755.2 Arachis ipaensis | reverse complement strand
TTGTTTGAATGGTTATCTTATTTGTCTGCTTAAGCAAGTATTTGAAGTTTGAATCTCACCCTTAATAAATAGAGCATCAATATGTGGTGGATTAATCCTCGACTTCTCGAGTTAGAAAATCTGTAGAAAAAAAATTGTATTTATCTTTAAAATAGATTAATTTTTCATTAATAGCAATACTTATGGACTGTTGTATTTGTTGAAATTTACTTAGGACAATTTTATTTGTTGGTATCGTATTCATTCTTGAAGTCAAAACAATATGATCAACAATGTTACTTGTTAAAACTTCACATTTTATGAAATGATTTTTAAATTTTCAAATTCATAAACTTATGTCATTACAAAAGTTATTAGATCGATTAATATTTCTTGATAACATAGTCTACCGAAATACCATCGTTGAGTATTAGTTAGTGTGAAGAGAAACCAATAATAACTTTTGTTATTCAATATATAATTTATTCTATTGAAAAATAAATTAAACTTTTCTAAATTTATAAATACATTTTCTTCTAATTTCTTACACCATTTTATTTGACAATATTTACTATTAAAAAATAACAAATGACCATACTATTCCACAATATATATATATGATGTGCAAAATAATTTCTTGTTTTGAAATTAATTTTGATTAGTGAGATAAAATTTAAAATATTTTTTATTTTCTTACTCAAATTTAAATTTAAATTTAGAATTGATTAATGACTCATTATTTTAAAACTAAAAAAGAGATCATTAATTTTTTTAATTTGAATTAAAAAAATGCCTTGTAAATATATTCAACTTTTACATATACTAAGTGTTATAATATTAAATAGTATAGTATTTGCTATAACAATGACTCAAAATATTAATTCAAGATATATTTGGGCCTAGTAAGACCTCAATGCAAGCAAGATCAACTAAAATTCATTATTAAGGCCCCAAATCCGACTTAGATTCATTATCTTAAAGGCCCAATGCAGATGAAGTCTATGCGTCCCTCTTAAATCGACTCAGATTGGATCTCCATTGCTAGTTAGATATAGTAATGAGTACTCAGAGGAACGTGAGAAGCCCCCTTCCCATTCCTCACTCCTATTTAAAAGAAAATGCCCCCGTTCCTTCTCTGTCATTGCAAGTTCTTATTTAATTACCCCTTAGGAAATGCAGATTTTCTCGGTAAACTTTTGAAAAAAATTAACACAAAAAGACATAATATAATAATCATAAAATAATCAGTTCAATATAATTCAACACAATTTATAACATATTCGTTATGAAAAATAACATTTCAAAAGAAGAAAACATAAAAACATATTCCAACATAATAACATAACATAATTTTTTGGGACGATACTAAGCGACGTAGTGACGGACTTAAAAGGCAGAGAAAGTGAGTTAGAGAGAGAGGATCGAGGCTGAGAATGAGTCTGAAAGAAAAAAGAAGAATTCGAATTGGAGGCAGAAATTAGGGTTACTAAATTCAAGAAATGAATTTATGTATATATAAATTAGGATAAATTAATAATTTTATTCCATGGGGCGGATACTTATGTCTGTGTTCTCATTAGGGGTGACAAACAGGAAATTCCGCCCTGTCTCGCCAAAAGCCTGCGATCTGGTGGGCTAGCCTGCCTATAAATATGTAATAAACATAATTATAAACCAAATTTTTTGAAACAAAATAATAAAATTAATATTGTCCAAAATATATGATTAAACATCAAGTTTATAATCAATCAAACATAAAAATATAATCTAAAATATAACTTAGAACATCTTCAATTATCATCTTCATCCTCTTGTAGATTAATAATATTATAGAAATTTATAAAAAAATGGTTTTGATAAAATAAAAGCTTGGCCCAGCGGAAAAACCTGCACCATCCCACCAAAGCCCGCCAAAGCTCATGGATTAGGCGGTGCGGGGTAGGCGGGCTTTTTAAATTTGGCAGTCTCAAATTTCCAGCTCAACCCTCTTTTTTGTTGGGTTATGCGGGTCAACCCGACAGATTTTGGCCCGTTTGCCACCCTAAGTCCCCATCCATTTTCAGGTGGCAAGTCGTGAGGATTTCATGAGTCCCCATCTAGCCCCAAAATGTGAGTAATCCTTACAAATATCTTTTTTAGCTGTTTTTGTGATCATCCCTATTGCTAGCAATTGGTTTGTGACGTGGAGCTATTCTAGCCACTTAATAAATTCTCATATAATCAAAATTTAGGTTATATCATTTTTATACAATCACATGTATCCTTATTATAACAATATTAATAGAAGATAAATAGATAAACACTAAGCTATTATTTGAATATAAGATAAAAAATAAGAGGAAAGAAAATAAAAAGAAAGAAAATGAGAGGAAACAAAATGAAAAGAAAAGTATATTTTTGTGTGTGTTTAGATGAAGAAAAAATGAATGGAAAGAAAATAGAGAAAAAAATTTCTTTTACTTGGATGGAAGGAAAAGTAAGAAGAGAAAAAATTATAATAGAGTAAAATTATATTAATGTTTTATATATTATATATAAATTATAATTCAAATGGTAACTCTGTATTTTAACCCATGTTTGCACTTCGGCATAAGTTTTCTTCGTAATTTTGAAGAGAAAAAATTTACATGAGCTCCATATATATATATATATAACAATAACTAATATCACATATTAGGTTAATTTATGTTGATAAAGCAAAGTCACTCCAAAATTACCTAAATCCCCCAAACCCAAAAATGTCACCTAGTTATCTCCATTTACATTTCTATATAAATCAAATTTAATGAATTCGAATTAGGGTAATAAGTAATAAATTGAATCTAAAGGATTTGAATTACTTGACATCGTGATTCAAAAGTAAATTGAATTCAATGAATTCAAGTTATATCATCCCCTACTAAATTGAATCTATAAATTTCGATTTATATGGTCCATGCTAAATCGAAGCAATAAGGTTCGATTTATACTCACTTAATAGCAATTCAGCTCATTGTAAATCGAATCTCCTTCATTCGATTTAGTAGCATAGATAGCATCCAAGTAATTCGAATCTTGTAGATTCGATTTACTACGAAAACACATATATAATTCGAACTCCATAAATTTGATTTACATAGATATGTAAATTGAGAAATGCACATATTTTTTTTACTTTGGCAGATATACGTAAAATTGGTTTGCAAATGGTTTATAAAGGTGATTTACTCCACATATTATAACTTGTGAAATCATAATATTTTGATAAGTGAGATATAGACAACTTAAATGTTGATAAGTCTAAAAAATTTTAGAAAAAAATAAAAAAATAAAAAAATTACATGATAAAAAAATATAACTAAATTATATAATACAACATAATATTCCTAAAAATTTGTTTTATAGCAGATCTAATATCAAGATATTTATCATCATATGTGGTATAATCTAATTTTACAATTATTTAAACGTTATTTTTATGAAAAATTGCATTATTTATTTTTAAAAAATATTTACTCATTATTATAATTTAAATAGAATATAAAATAGATATTAAACCAATTATTTTTTTTAATAATTACTCAGTCACAAATATCCATCAAGGACATGAGATTTAAGAGCATACAAAGTAAATATAATACTTACAACTTTTACACTACCACGATAAGATAATTATCACAAGTCTTTTTAGCATAAATTAAATAGAACAACATATAATAATAAGAAACAATCAAATCCAAAAAAAATTATAGAACACTTGTCATACACTATGACGGTTAGTATTGAGAAAGTTTTAACCATTTATTTTTTTATTGAATAAATTACCATTTATACCCATAAAAGATACAGATGCTGACAAATGTACCCATATAAGAATAAAACGACAATTATAACCATAAAAGATGGCTTCCGTGTGCCAAGAGTACCCAGACGTTGGTTACACCATTGGTCTGTTAGGGTATTTTTGGCACACAGAAGCTATCTTTCGTTGGTACAATTGTCATTTTATTCTTATGTGGATACATTTGTCGGCGTTTGTATCTTTTATGCATACAAATGGTAATTTATTCTTTTTTATTAGCTATCTTTTTATCTACTCTGTACTTCATCTACGAATATGTTAAGGACTAAACCTATACTTCAAACTTTCAAAATTTCATATATTCTTGCCAAACACAATATTATTATGCCTTTTTTTTTTATAGAAACCATTGAATGGAAGAACCGCTAGTAAAAAGATGAGGTTCTCTTATAATATGTATGACTTTTTATGATAATGAAATAAAAATGAAAAGCATAAAATAATATTGTGTATATTTAAGTTACTTTTAATATTTTTTAATAACCAGATTTGTCATAATATAACTGATAAACAATGACAGTTAATATGGATTGGATATGTTTTGAGTATACTATACATTTTATGATTTTGTACGGAATAGTATTAATTTTAATTTATATATTTATTAGTGGGTATTAAAAATAAAAAGTATTTATATTGTTAGTATTTTTCATACCTTCCTCAACTTTGATCGTAATTAGGCCTAAAAGATCACCTACCTCGTTGGACATAAATGTAATCCAATCAATTTTCATCTGATAGTACTATACATTCGCATAATCATAGGAGAATCATATTCGCATAATCATAGGAGAATTAACTTTAGCGAGATAACAATATGGTATTTAGTTACCACATGAGTATTTTTATATATAGAATTATCAATCAATTATGTATGACTTCTGATGAAAATAATATATTCAACATAGACATTGTTTGTTAGGTAAAAGATAACAGATTGACAAAGAAAATTAATTACAATGGGTATATTCATTTTAAAAAATACTTTTTTATATAATACTATAAAAAATATCATGGTCACCCTGAATTACTACAGTTCAACTTCCATCGACAGCGGTAGAATGCCTAAATTGAGACATTTTCATATTATAATATCTGTCAGACAAACAATTAATGAAACAATCATCCATACCTTCTCATTTTGAGTATATTTATACATAAAAAAAAGAGTTAAAATAGCAAAAGTGATAAAAATGATGATTTTTATAATTTTGTGTGGCTATCTATATATCGAAGACCAGAAGACTATGATTATCTAACAAAATTAATTTTATTTATTGCATTAAATTTGAATATGTAAAAAATCATCGTATTTTATTTCAGTCATTAATTCAAATGATTTAAATTTAGCTTAATATATATGATTTGATTTGATTTAATTATTAGTAAAAAATATATTGAGAACCTATTTTATGCATAGATTTATTATTTTAATGATTAATTAATTAATCTAATTAATTAATACAAATAATTAGTATAATTAATTTGATTTAATAAATTAAAAAAATAAATTTAAAAATACTAACAAAATATTAAAAGAAATAAATTAAAAAATTATTATTTATAATTAGGAAATAGCCATAAATAAATTTATTTTCTTAATGAGTGTTAAATTTGTTGTCAAATTCTATATTACTTTTAAAATTTTAGCGTAATTGAGTCTAATTTTTATATTTTGAAATGAATTTATCCAAAAAATTAATATGTAAATTATATTATTATTACAAATTACTTTTTTAACATAATTAGTGATGCTTATTTGAACCATTAAAGTTAGCTTCTAATGATATTGAAGTCAACATATTTTATTATCTTATGCCTTCAAAAAATTTGCACGACTAACATAAAAATATAACAATTGAAAAAAAAATTATTACAGTGGGTATATTCATTTTAACAAATATTCTTCTATCTAATACTATAAAAAAATATATTTGCCACTTTGAATTGCTACAGGTCAACTTTCATCCACATTAGTAGAATGCCTAAATTGAGATATATTCATCAAACAAACAATCAATAAAATACTCATCCATACTTTCTCATTTTCAGTACATTTATACATAAAAGAAATTATACATAAAGAAAAAAATAAGAAGAAGAGTTGAAATAGCAAGAGTAATAAAAATTATGATTCTTATAATTTTGTGTGGTCATATATATAATAGACCAGACAACTATGATTATCTAACAAAATTAATTTGTATTTATTGTACTCAACTTGAATAAGTAAGAAATTATCTTATTTTACGGGCCTGCTACACATACAAGCAAAAACGGTATACAAGTTTTACAAGTTGACCCAGCCCATAAAAAACACACGCGCAGTGATGAGCATTGAATGGAGCGTCATTTACACGTGCTCCACTCAAACGGTTACGCTTCGCGTAAACCGCTCCCTTAATGGCAAACTCTTCCATTTCTTCCACTTCTCAAAGCCATTCAGAGAAAAAGCAACCCTTCCATTTTCGAGCAACGTTCGAAACTCAAGATATACACCTCGTCGCTAACATTCGAAAACTCCATCAACACACCATAGAACTCTCGATCAAGAATCTCCAGAGAGAACAAAGCTATAATACTCAAGGTACGTTACATTACCATTGCTGTATATTTTCCATATTTCGAACTAGGTTTTACTATTCTTCTACGTTGTTGTATGTTCTACTGTTCTTCTTGCTCTACGTCTCATTTTACAGTTTATAATGTTCTACTTGTTCTAGGTTTTACTGTTATTCTTGATTCTATGTTACACTGTTCTTCTTCGTTCTTCTAGGTGTTACTGTTCTTGTTCTTCCAGTTCTTCTGGTAACTGATTTTTGGGAGTATATTCTGTAGTTTGGTGGGTGTATATGAGCTAATATACATGGGTGTATATGGCGCAAATTGTTGGGTTTATTTTTCTAAACTGATATACTGTAATAGCCAGCAGTTGCAACTGTTCTTATATTTGCTTGTCCATGGGTGTATATTGCTTGACCTTGTATATTGATGCATGTTTGAGTGATACCTGACTGATATATATGGGTGTATCTGAATCATATCTATGGGTGTATCTTACTGTTATCTATGGGTGTATCTAACTCATATATATGGGTGTATATTACTGATAACTTTGTGTGTATTTTTCATTTCAGAGAAAATGGCAGCAAGAAACCAACCTGGAAGAAACGTAAGAACAAATATATGTCTTACCTGAAATCAGTTTTATATAATAGAAACATATCTGACTATAATTTTGTTTCTGTTTACAACAAACAAAAGACCTTAAGTGTGCAACACATCTGCTAAGTGATAAATTCAGAAACATGAGTGAGGAGAAGAAAACGATTGTGAGGGATTTGGGATTCGGTGGCTTGATGCACATCCCACCATTAAGGGTGCATCACCAAGTGTTAAGGGAGCTGGCTAACAACTTCAAATTGGGGGAGAACAGACTGAAAACCGGATACGGTTCTTTTAAAATAATCCCAAGAAAAATAGGTCATGCGCTTGGCATCAACACAACAGGTAACTCGCTAAAAATTATGGGTGTATATTAACTGACGCTTGGGTGTATTTTAGTTGATGCTTGGGTGTATTTGATTCGATATTCATACTTTGTTGTTTTCCTTTTTGTATGAGATCTATTTCCTCAGAAAGTCGATTATAAGAAACTTTTTGAGGATGACAAAGTAATTTTTAGAAGATTCCAGTGTAAGACCCTCAAAAGTCTTACAGATGAGATGATGAATATTGGCGTTGGTAACGAAGAGAATTGCTTAATGTTCAAGAGGATTTTCATCCTCTATATATAGATGGCGTTCCTTTTGCCAACGACAATAAACAAAATCTCGCCTGTACACCTGGCCCCAATTTTTGAGATGGACAGCATAACGGAGCGAAACTGGGGAGGGCATGTTTTGATCTTTATCGTCAAGGGCATAACCGACTACAAGGAGAAAAAGAAGAAGGCAATTGATGGATGCCTCTTTGCCCTGATGATAATATACTTTCATCTTTCTAAAAATAAAGGCAAGAAGAGGGCTGAAAGACCGCCAAAACCCTGGATTGCCAACTGGAGTAAGGAGCAGTTGGTCGAAAGAATGAATGCAGAAACAGAGGAAATTTTGGTAAGTTGAACATAATATGTTAGGTGTATATTTATTTATCTGAATGCTACTAAATAAATTATCTGATGTTTCAGGGGATTGTAAAGATGGCGCAAACAAGAGAGAAAATGAAAAAAATAGAGAAAACAGAAAAAAACAACAAATCAAAAAAACAAAAAAAAGGAAGGCAAGTTCAACATCGTCTTCGGAGGAAGAAACAACTGATAGTGACAGTTCTACCTCTGAGTCTGAGACTCAAGAAGACTTGGAGTATTCAGCAAGAAAACAACCCAGCAAAAAGGGAAAAAAGTAAGTACCATACTTTGGTGTATTTTCTTTCTCGGGTTGGGTGTATTTTGTGGAACCATTTGGGTGTATTTTGTTTATCAAGTTGGTTGTATGTTGTTTATTAACTTGGGTGTATTTTGTTTGTTGTGTTGGGTGTATATTGTCCATTCAGTTGGTTGTATCTTGTGTATTCATCTGGGTGTATTTTATATCTTTAGTATGTTCTAAATAGTGATTGTTTGCCTTCCAGAATGGATTCCAAAAAAAGGAAGAAGAGTCAAGAGGATTCAGATTCTTATTCAGAATCCGAATCAACTGATGAGTAATGTTCTGAAATTATTACTCCTTTCTTTTGGCTTCATTATCAAGATTTCGTGTATTAACTGAAGTGTCTCTTATTAACTTATAGAAGCGAAGAATCATCATCGGTGGAGAAGCAAAGAAAAAAGAAAAAGACACAAAGAACACCAAAAAAGTAAGCACTTCTTTGGACAATATTCTGTGATAAAATTAATTTTTTATTTCTGATTCATACTTATTTTTTCCACCCAGAACACAATTCAAAAAGAAAAAGGTTGTTGCTGAGCATTCATCTCCTGAAGAAGATCAATCCTATGATGGGTACAGTAATACGTAAGCTATATTACCGTCATCATCATAATTATTTTGGTTAACATCTTCTTTTATGAATGTAGTGAGAGATATGAAATATCAAGTGAAGATCTAGATGAATTGTTAAGGAAAAACAATGAAAATTCTGGTGCACAGAGGTATGTCTTGATGGGGTGTATATTTCAGATTTTACTGTGTTTTCTTTGCTAATAATTGTTTCTTGTTTCGCAGGGAGAAGGAAGCTGACATGCGATCGACAGAAGGTCACTATGTCTCTTCTGAAACGTAAGATGCTTTATTTAATAAAATCTTTTTATCATGATTTACGTGTATCATATTTTGTCTGAAATAACATGAAATCTGTTCAGAATACCGGACATCAATTTGGGAAGTGATGATCCTTCCTCTCAAAGACAAACAGAACAAAGTAGTGTAAACAGGCCTGCAGAGGACACGTAATTTCTCTTTCAAAGAAGCGTTACTTTCGTTCTTTTTACCTTCTGCTTCTAATTCTGTATATATTTTTTTTAGAAAAAAAAGCTCTTTATTATTTTATTCGAGAAAAAAAGGCAGGAAAAAAAAAGCAAAAACTGCAAGTATGTAAGTTCTCAAAAAACAAAGCCTGTGTTCCTTTTGAATTGTTCGGGTGTATTTTTTGACTCTCTTTGGGTGTACTTTAGGTTGAGTCTTGTTCAAGAGTCAGCCAGTGAGCCGGCTAATTCGAATATAATGGTTGTGAGGGAAGACACACCGTCGGAAGCGCTTGCAATGTGAGTTTTTCAAGAATATTTCAACCTTATAACCTTATTATTTTCAAAGACGTTGTTAACCTTTCATTTTTCTTCTTGTTTAGAGTTCCGATTCAAGTTTTCATGCCAGTGTCCCAAACAACCACCGTGCCGGAATTTGAAGAAACACCTGAGACAGAATTTTATGCAACCCCTCTGCTAAGAAATAGTATTGGGTGTATATTTGTTTCGATTTTGGGTGTATATTGGGTTACAGTTCGGGTGTATATTTGTTTTGAATTTGGGTGTATATTTGCTTACAGTTTGCGTGTATATTGATCCTGAATAGTTTTTTTTCGTCATGATTAATTTGATGTGCCGTGCAGCACTCCTAAACCCCCCCCAACAACTTGAAGAAAGCACAGCCACACTTCCCCCAGCTCCATCTAAAAGGTAAGTTCATCAGAGTAAAATCAATGTATGGGTGTATATTGGGTTACAGATATTGTGGTAAGTGTTACTTCTACGAATTTTGGTTGTATTTTATGTATTCCTTAGGGTGTATATTCTCTGATCAACGGGTCTGTTTTTGTATTCATTTGGGTGTATTTTTTACGTTCAATTGGGTGTAAGTTGTGTAGTCGTTTGGGTTTATTTAAAGTATTCACTTGGGTGTATTTTTAGTATTTCATTTGTTGTTTCACAATTGTTGCAGAGCATGGCCGTTTCGAAGCACCCAAACGGGGAATTCATATCACCTAAAACCAATAAGGAATTCAAGGTGGAAGACTACCCAATGTTTATTCCCTTTATAGATGGAAAAAAATTAGCTTCGCATCGATATGTGAGTTTTCATTTGTAAAATTTGTTAGTACCGTTCTTTACTTATATGCCAAATATAATAACACATTGTTGAAATGTGGCAATCCTTCAGATTTTTGCGCCTGTTTGCTACTCTGGCCATTGGTGGTTATGGGTGATTGATACAACAAAGGAGAGATTTTATATACTTGACCCGCTACACAAGAAAGCTCCAAGCGATGGGAGAAAGCAGCTTAATAAATTCACTGTAAGTTGGCTCTGTGTTCTTTATTTTAATAGATAGTTGTATTTCAATTCAATATAAGGTGTATGTATGTTTTGATTTGGGTGTAAGTATTTTCTCTTTTGGGTGTATTTCATTCGGGTGTATTACTGATTTGTTTTGTTTTTTAAGGGATATGTAATTTCAAGAATTAGAGCATATACCGGCGGGGCACCTCTGAAGAAAAAGGAGAATGAATTGGAAATTAAAGCAACATACGTTAAAATCTCAGGCCAAAAATCAAGGTATAAAATTGTGACTCTGAACATTAAACTTTCCTAAATGAGATTTGTAATTTATTTTCTTCGTTTTCAGCTATGACTGTGCTATTTACGTTATGAAGTGGCTTGAGTTAATTGAGCCCGAAAATATTAAAAGGGCGAAGTATGAATGGGATAATTGGCCACAGGTAACTGTCTTTAAAACTATGTAACTCTGTATTACTTTACTGGAATTAATATTGTTGTTTAAACAGAATATACTTTTTAATTGTAGGAGGAGGCGGACCACTATAGAGTAGAATATATTTCACGGATACTATTCAGTGAAATGAATAAAGATAGAGATCAAGCAATTAGAGCGAGTAATGCAATAAGACTGTCCAAGCCATCGTCAGTCTTATTGAGTCCATTTTGTCAGATAAATTCTACTGATGTAGAAACTGAGTAATATGACTGCTAGCTAGTTTGTAAATTGAACAAATGCTGTAAAAATTTGCCATTTATAAACAACTTCTGTTCAATAAAATTTTTTTCCATAGTTAAACTGTCTGTGCTGTTAAACTGTCTATGCTGTATTCAAAAGCTCTGTATTACAGGTGGTAAAATATGAAGGAAAACATCAAGGCAGATCTAAACACAAATTATAAACTTTTACACCCAACGGAAGTTTAATATACACGCAAGATTACTTAAATATACACCCAAACTGTCTGTGCTGTTAAACTGTCTGTGCTGTATTCAAAATGTATGAATTACAGGTACTATAATATGAAGAAAAATATCAAATCAAATATACACCCATAACCTGCGATTTTTTACACCCAACCAAAGTTGAATATACACCCTGAAATCTATCCCCCCTGAACCTTAAACACTTAAAACCTAAACCCTTACCCCTAACCTGTAAACCCTAAAACCCTGAACCCTAATATTATATATATGTATCTATATGTAAAATGTGAATCACAAGAAAATTTAGAAAAATACACCCAAAAGAACAGTACTTTTACACCCAAATTCTGTAACTATACAGCCAAAGAGTTATCCCCTGCTCCTGGTACCCTGAACTGATAATTCATAACATGTCCTTGATATTGGCTGGAATTTGAATGCACCACTGATGCGGCATCAAACAAGTTTATCTGAATATAAGAAACTCACATATTAGCTAAACTATTAACGAGAAAAATAAACTCAATCACCACAAATTTAAAGAACATTACTTTTACCTCGCTTAAAACTTTCGTTTTCTTCTTCTTTGTGGCATTTGCGATCTGTTTGTCCAACTTTGAACCTAGCCTATTTTTTGGACGTCCTCTTGTTCGAATCCTTGGCGGGCTTTGAAGCTCGTTAACGGATTCCAAGTTGGCATCTTCGTGGGATAAAGAAAATGTCCCCTTCCTTTTGGCTTTTAATGATTCCATCTCAGCCATGACGTTATCGTACGCACGGTGCAGAATTGCAGTCAGCTCCTCCAATTCGGATACAAATTCGCAAATATTTTGCGAACGAAAAACCAATTGGTCAAACCTCTTGCTTCTTGGTTCCAACAGTGGCTCGTCGTGGCTGCTCTTGATGTGTGTGTGTCGCCTCTTTACCTTCTTGCTCCATCGTTCCAGTATATATCTCGGTGACACTTGGCTTACTCGTTCAAAGCTTAACACGCTTAGTGCGTGACGAGACAGTATACCTCTCGACTCGAATAATAAGCATTGGCATTTTACCTCGGCTACAACTGAGTCGTAAGTAACCACAAACTTGTTGAATATTGAGCTGGAAACTTGTTCTCCGACTTCGTATACTGAATAGCCTAGAGCGGAATTCGTTAATCTGGTGATGCAATTCGCCTTTCCTCTGAATTGCGCTTGGACTTTCCTAAACTTTTGATGAGTGTACACATCTTGAAACTGAGCTTCAATGGAGGATTTGGTTGCACACGGTATGACCGTATGAAAATCTGCAGCATCTGATTCTCTCTCTGCTTGCTCCCTGCTTCCGAGGCAATTATCGTATTGTTTGACGAACTGAATAAGCGAGCTGTTCCGGGTGATAAACTTGTTAAAAAATGAATGCATGCTCTCGCTCCTTTGTGTGCTTCTCATCCCTGCCCAGAAGTGGTGATCCAGATAGATAGGAACCCATATATGACGATCTTCATATAGATCTGTATAATACACCCAAACACAGACTATAAATACACCCGAAAAAATGTAAGTTACACCTCTGCTGCAGATTTTTAACAAACATTACCTAAAAGCCACTTGTTGTCCACAAGACCAAAATTCAGTAGGAAATCATTCCAATTCCTATCGAATGAGTCTTTGCTATGAGAGTTCCAAACAACTTGGCTCATTTCTTGTTCGATATCTGCATGTCCCTTGTACCCGTTTAATTTGCTTGGTATCTTCTTCATGATGTGCCAAATACACCAACGGTGAATTGTTGTTGGCATACAGGCCTCTAAAGCCCTTTTCATTAATGCGCATTGATCAGTGAGAAACCCTTTCGGAGCGTTTCCTCCCATGCAACGAAGCCAACATTCAAATAACCGTTTGAATGATTCAATTTCTTCGTTTTTCATCAAAGAGCATCCGAGAAGTGTTGACTGACCGTGGTGATTCACCCCGACAAAAGAACCACAAACCAAATTATACCTGAAACAGATTACCATAGTGTAGAATGCAAAATCATTAGGTAGACCCAACAAATGCTTCGTATACACCCAAAAAAAATAGCCAATATACACCTCTGCTGCGGATTCATAAAAATACATTAATTTAGCATCATAAACAGGGGCAGTTTGTTACCTGTTTGTATTGTAGGTGGTGTCAAATGAAATAACGTCTCCGAAATACTCAAAAGCAGCTCTGCTTCTTGCATCGGCTCAAAAAGCCAATCGATTGATCCTCCTCGAGTTCGAGCTCAAAATAGAAATTCTGATTCTTCTCTTTCATTCTTAACAAATATGTCCCGAATTCCTTTGCATCTTCTTGTTCGGAAACATTCCGCACTTCCCTGATAATGTAATTCCTCACATCCTTTTTGATAAAATTTAACTCGCGGTGACCCCCGGCAGCCGCAACAAATGATTGGTAGGTTTTGCTTGGTCTGATACCGGCCTCCTCGTTATTCTCTATTGTACGACGAATGGACATGCTTAGTTCCCTGTGCTGTTTGAGCATCTCTGCTTTACTTGGACAGCAGGGGTGTGAATGATCCAGCACAACCTTTGAAATGATCCAAGCACTGACATCCTTCAATGTGTGTATATAAATTCTTGCAGGACAGTTTAAACCGGCTGTTGGATTGGTCTTCTCGGTCGGAGATATTTTAGATTTCCATTTTTCCTCTCTGCTACATGTAATCAATTGATTCTTAATCTCGTTTCCCTTTCTATTTATGCTCCGAACTCTTGTAGAAAAACCTGCAGCCTTGGCATAGTTCCTGTAAAATTTTCTAGCATCTTCAAGGGTGGTAAAGGTCATTCCAACCTTCGGAACAAACTGGTCATCAACAACAGAGAGAGGCTGCAGAATACACCATGTCAAAAACTAAAAATACACCCAATCATTGCTGATATAATACACCCGAACCGCAACAACTCAACTAAAATAACAAAAAAAAACCATAAACTGTAAATACACAAGCTGCAAAATACACCATGTCAAAAACTAAAAACACACACAATCATGTCTGATATAATACACCCGAACGACAACAAAGCTAACAACAGAAAAACCCATAAACTGTAAATACACCCACACTTCTCGCAAAAATACACCCAAAAAAGTTCTGATCTACACCCGAGCGTTTGCTATAAATTCCAGATAATTAATCAAAACTAATACATTACATTCAATCGACAGATTCATGTTAACGTGTTAGTTCAATGTTCAGGAATTTTTCAGCTACACAATGTTATTCAAATGACTGCAACAAAATTCAGAGTATGTAAATCAAACCTCAGGGACTTCGTTAGATTCAAATTCATAATTCACTTCGCCCTGATTCAGCTGACAATCTGAGCTTGAATCATCCATAATCTTCAAAACAAGTTCAAACTTTGATTTTAAAAAACAACAAATCAAAGGAGAACGAAGCTGGAGTTGCAGAGAGAAGAACTAACGTAAATGACGAAGAACATACCAGTGAGAAAGGAGAGGAAAAGAACGATGGAGAAGAAGGAGAGAAGACGTGCGAGAAGAAGAACGAGCAAATTCGCAAATAACGAAAACGAAGAAGGAAAGAAATCTTTTAAATTTGGTAGTTAGATAAAAGCGGGAGCCTTAATATAGCGCGTGTATACGACGTATGTGTAGCAACACGTTTTGGATTTTATTTGTTAATGAACTTGTAAAGCATACAAGCCATTAGGGCTTGTATGTAGAGCTTTTCTGCTTATTTTAATTTAGTCTTTAATTCACATGATTTGAATTTAGCTTAATATATATTATTTGATTTGATTTGATTTAATTATTAGTTGAAAATATCTCAAGTTGTTTATTTTATTCATAAATTTATTATACCATTTTACTGGAATATTAATTTTTTAGAATGCATATAAATTTACAGAAAAGCTCTACATACAAGCCCTAATGGCTTGTATGCTTTACAAGTTCATTAACAAATAAAATCCAAAACGCGCTGCTACACATACGTCGTATACACGCACTATATTAGGGCTCCTGCTTTTATCTAACTACCAAATTTAAAAGATTTATTTCCATCTTCATTTTTGTTATTTGCGGATTTGCTTGTTCTTCTTCTCGCGCGTCTTCTCTCCTTCTTCTCCATCGTTCTTTTCCTCTCCTTTCTCACTGGTATGTTCTTCGTCATTTACGTTAGTTCTTCTCTCTGTAACTCCAGCTTCGTTCTCCTTTGATTTATTGTTTTCTGAAATCAAAGTTTGAACTCGTTTTGAAGATTATGGATGATTCAAGCTCAGATTGTCAGCTGAATCAGGGTGAAGTGGATTATGAATTTGAATCTAACGAAGTCCCTGAGGTTTTATTTACATACTCTGAATTTTGTTGCAGTCATTTGAATAACATTGTGTACCTGAAAAATTCCTGAACATTGAACTAACACGTTAACATGAATCTGTCGATTGAATGTAATGTATTAGTTTTGATTAATTATCTGGAATTTATAGCAGACGCTCGGGTGTAGATCAGAACTTTTTTGGGTGTATTTTTGCGAGAAGTGTGGGTGTATTTACAGTTTATGGGTTTTTCTGTTGTTAGCTTTGTTGTCGTTCAGGTGTATTATATCAGACATGATTGGGTGTGTTTTTAGTTTTTGACATGGTGTATTCTGCAGCTTGTGTATTTATAGTTTATGGTTTTTTTTTTGTTATTTTAGTTGAGTTGTTGCGGTTCGGGTGTATTATATCAGCAATGATTGGGTATATTTTTAGTTTTTGACATGGTGTATTCTGCAGCCTCTCTCTGTTGTTGATGACCAGTTTGTTCCGAAGGTTGGAATGACCTTTACCACCCTTGAAGATGCTGGAAAATTTTACAGGAACTATGCCAAGGCTGCAGGTTTTTCTACAAAAGTTTGGAGAACAAATAGGAAGGGAAACAAGATTAAGAATCAATTGATTACATGTAGCAGAGAGGAAAAATGGAAATCTAAAATATCTCCGACCGAGAAGACCAATCCAACAGCCAGTTTAAACTGTTCTGCAAGAATTTATATACACACATTGAAGGATGTCGGTGCTTGGATCATTTCAAAGGTTGTGCTGGATCATTCACACCCCTGCTGTCCAAGTAAAGCAGAGATGCTCAAACAGCACAGGGAACTAAGCATGTCCATTCGTCGTACAATAGAGAATAACGAAGAGGCCGGTATCAGACCAAGCAAAACCTACCAATCATTTGTTGCGGCTGCCAGGGGTCACCGCGAGTTAAATTTTATCGAAAAGGATGTGAGGAATTACATTATCAGGGAAGTGCGGAATGTTTCCAAACAAGAAGATGCAAAGGAATTCGGGAAATATTTGTTAAGAATGAAAGAGAAGAATCAGAATTTCTATTTTGAGCTCGAACTCGAGGAGGATCAATCGATTAAGCTGGCTTTTTGGGCCGATGCAAGAAGCAGAGCTGCCTTTGAGTATTTCAGAGATGTTATTTCATTTGACACCACCTACAATACAAACAGGTAACAAACTGCCCCTGTTTATGATGCTAAATTAATGTATTTTTATGAATCCGCAACAGAGGTGTATATTGGCTATTTTTTTGGGTGTATACGAAGCATTTGTTGGGTGTACCTAATGATTTTGCATTCTACACTATGGTAATCTGTTCAGGTATAATTTGGTTTGTGGTTCTTTTGTCGGGGTGAATCACCACGGTCAATCAACACTTCTCGGATGCTCTTTGATGAAAAACGAAGAAATTGAATCATTCAAATGGTTATTTGAATATTGGCTTCATTACATGGGAGGAAATGCTCCGAAAGGGTTTCTCACCGATCAATGCGCATCAATGAAAAGGGCTTTAGAGGCCTGTATGCCAACAACAATTCACCGTTGGTGTATTTGGCACATCATGAAGAAGATACCAAGCAAATTAAACGGGTACAAGGGACATGCAGATATCGAACAAGAAATGAGATCACCAATCACCACTTCTGGGCAGGGATGAGAAGCACACAAAGGAGCGAGAGCATGCATTCATTTTTTAACAAGTTTATCACCCGGAACAGCTCGCTTATTCAGTTCGTCAAATAATACGATAATTGCCTCGGAAGCAGGGAGCAAGCAGAGAGAGAATCAGATGCTGCAGATTTTCATACGGTCATACCGTGTGCAACCAAATCCTCTATTGAAGCTCAGTTTCAAGATGTGTACACTCATCAAAAGTTTAGGGAAGTCCAAGCGCAATTCAGAGGAAAGGCGAATTGCATCACCAGATTAACGAATTCCGCTCTAGGCTATTCAGTATACGAAGTCGGAGAACAAGTTTCCAGCTCAATATTCAACAAGTTTGTGGTTACTTACGACTCAGTTGCAGCCGAGGTAAAATTCCAATGCTTATTATTCGAGTCGAGAGGTATACTGTGTTGTCACGCACTAAGCGTGTTAAGCTTTGAACGAGTAAGCCAAGTGTCACCGAGATATATACTGGAACGATGGAGCAAGAAGGTAAAGAGGCAACACACACACATCAAGAGCAGCCACGACGAGCCACTGTTGGATCCAAGAAGCAAGAGGTTTGACCAATTGGTTTTTCGTTCGCAAAATATTTGCGAATTTGCATCCGAATCGGAGGAGCTGACTGCAATTCTGCACCGTGCGTATGATAACGTCATGGCTGAGATGGAATCATTAAAAGCCAAAAGGAAGGGGACATCTTCTTTATCCCACGAAGACGCCAACTTGGAATCCATTAACGAGCTTCAAAGCCCGCCAAGGATTTGAACAAGAGAACGTCCAAAAAATAGGTAGGTTCAAAGTTGGACAAACAGATCGCAAATGCCACAAAGAAGAAGAAAACGAAAGTTTTAAGCGAGGTAAAAGTAATGTTCTTTAAATTTGTGGTGATTGAGTTTATTTTTCTCGTTAATAGTTTAGCTAATATGTGAGTTTTTTATATTCAGATAAACTTGTTTGATGCCGCATCAGTGGTGCATTTAAATTCCAGCCAATATCAAGGACATGTTATGAATTATCAGTTTAGGGTACTAGGAGCAGGGGATAACTCTTTGGCTGTATAGTTACAGAATTTGGGTGTAAAAGCACTGTTCTTTTGGATGTATTTTTCTGAATTTTCTTGTGATTCACATTTTACATATAGATACATATATATAATATTAGGGTTCAGGGTTTTAGGGTTTACAGGTTAGGGGGTAAGGGTTTAGGTTTTAAGTGTTTAGGGTTCATGGAGGGGATAGATTTCAGGGTGTATATTCAACTTTGGTTGGGTGTAAAAAATCGCAGGTTATGGGTGTATATTTGATTTGATGTTTTTCTTCATATTATAGTACCTATAATTCATACATTTTGAATACAGCACAGACAGTTTAACAGCACAGACAGTTTGGGTGTATATTTAAGCAATCTTGGGTGTATATTAAACTTCCGTTGGGTGTAAAAGTTTATAATTTCTGTTTACATATGCCTTGATGTTTTCCTTCATATTTTACCACATGTAATACATAGCTTTTGAATACAGCACAGACAGTTTAACAGCACAGACAGTTTAACTATGGAAAAAAATTTCATTGAACAGAAGTTGTTTATAAATGGCAAATTTTTACAGCATTTGTTCAATTTACAAACTAGCTAGCAGTCATATTACTCAGTTTCTACATCAGTAGAATTTATCTGACAAAATGGACTCAATAAGACTGACGATGGCTTGGACAGTCTTATTGTATTACTCGCTCTAATTGCTTGATCTCTATCTTTATTCATTTCACTGAATGGTATCCGCGAAGCATATTCTACTCTATAGTGGTCCGCCTCCTCCTATAATTAAAAAGTATATTCTGTTTAAATAACAATATTAATTCCAGTAAAGTAATACAGAGCTATATAGTTTTAAAGACAGTTACCTGTGGCCAATTATCTCATTCATACTTCGCCCTTTTAATGTTTTCGGGCTCAATTAACTCAAGCCACTTCATAACGTAAATAGCACAGTCATAGCTGAAAACGAAGAAAATAAATTACAAATCTCATTTAGGAAAGTTTAATGTTCAGAGTCACAATTTTATACCTTGATTTTTGGCCTGAGATTTTAACGTATGTTGCTTTAATTTCCAACTCATTCTCCTTTTTCTTCAGAGGTGCCCCGCCGGTATATGCTCTAATTCTTGAAATTACATATCCCTTAAAAACAAAACAAATCAGTAATACACCCGAATGAAATACACCCAAAAGAGAAAATACTTACACCCAAATCAAAACATACATACACCTTATATTGAATTGAAATACACCTATCTATTAAAATAAAGAACACAGAACCAACTTACAGTGAATTTATTAAGCTGCTTTCTCCCATCGCTTGGAGCTTTCTTGTGTAGTGGGTCAAGTATATAAAATCTCCCCTTTGTTGTATCAATCACCCATAACCACCAATGGCCCGAGTAGCAAACAGGCGCAAAAATCTGAAGGATTGCCACATTTCAATAGTGTATTATTTTATTTGGCATATAAGTAAAGAATGGTACTAACAAATTTTACAAATGAAAACTCACATATCGATGCGAAGCTAATTTTTTTCCATCTATGAAGGAAATAAACATTAGGTAGTCTTCCACCTTGAATTCCTTATTGGTTTTAGGTGATATGAATTCCCCGTTTGGGTGCTTCGAAACGGCCATGCTCTGCAACAATTGTGAAACAACAAATGAAATACTAAAAATACACCCAAGTGAATACTTTAAATAAATCCAAACGACTACACAACTTACACCCAATTGAACGTAAAAAATACACCCAAATGAATACAAAAACAGACCCGTTGATCAGAGAATATACACCCTAAGGAATACATAAAATACAACCAAAATTCGTAGAAGTAACACTTACCACAATATCAGGGGGGAGACAGTATACTTGTTCTTGAAACCTTTTATCATTTTTCTGGTTGAGGATTAGGCACATGGTAGATACAATCTAGAAATATATGCCGAAATCAATTTACATTAATAAACAATGCATTTAACTTTGGTGTTAAAACATTAATGTTATTCTAATATTACCTCAGATTCTATATAAGTTCCTGCCTGGAGCGATGCAAGGTGCATTCTATTCAAAATGTATTTGTCTTGGGCAATCAGAGTGCACAGGTTGTCAAACTCATTAGTACTGTCATCTGCGTATGTCTTCACTCGCGTCGCCCAGATGTAGCACTTCTCTTTCATATCATCCGTATTCTGCGCAGGAGTCGCAGGAGTTTCAAACTTCCCAGAACTTTCTCCGCCAGTCTCCTTTTGAATTTGTGGACTTTTACTTTCTTCTTTCGCCGCACTGCTTGCTATTTTTTGTACCAAATCCTCTAGTTGTTCCAGCAAATTTGCAGTTTTTGGAGTTTTTGCCCTATCTGCCTCCTGTGTTGACGCTCCCTCCTGCGTTGCTGCTTTTTCTTGGCTTGAATCAGTGAAGCCCAGGTTGAATGATGGCATTGGATCTGTTTTAGGAACATACGATGCTGTTCGTGCCATCATCATCAGCGCAGCAGCGTCTTCTTCAGCTGGATAACTGTGTGATCATGTATAACGTATTGTAAGAGTAAGAATATACGGATGATAAGCAAAGATTGATTTTAGTCTGATGAACTTACCTTTTAGATGGAGTTGGGGGAAGCGTGGGTGTGCTTTCTTCAAGTTGTTGGGGGGGGGGGTTCAGGAGTGCTGCACGGCACATCAAATTAATCATGACAAAAAAAAACTATTCAGGATCAATATACACGCAAACTGTAAGCAAATATACACCCAATTTCAAAACAAATATACACCCGAACTGTAACCCAATATACACCCAAAATCGAAACAAATATACACCCAATACTATTTCTTACATTTTTGTAGTTCCTTTAATTTGTAGCAGAGGGGTTGCATAAAATTCTGTCTCAGGTGTTTCATCAAATTCCGGCACGGTGGTTGTTTGGGACACTGGCACGAAAACTTGAATCAGAACTCTAAACAAGAAGAAAAATAAAAGGTTAACAACGCCTTTGAAAATAATAAGGTTATAAGGTTGAAATATTCTTGAAAAACTCACATTGCAAGCGCTTACGACGGTGTCTCTTCCCTCACAACCATTATATTCGAATCAGCCGGCTCACTGGCTGATTCTTGAACAAGACTCAACCTAAAATACACCCAAAGAGAGTCAAAAAATACACCCGAACAATTCAAAAGGAACATAGGCTTTGTTTTTTGAGAACTTACATACTTGCAGTTTTTGCTTTTTTTTTTCCTGCCTTTTTTTTCTCGAATAAAATAATAAAGGAATTTTTTTCTAAAAGAAAATATATACAGAATTAGAAGCAGAAGGTAATAAAAGAACGAAAGTAACGGTTCTTTGAAAGAGAAATTACATGCTCTCTGCAGGACTGTTTACACTACTTTGTTCTGTGTGTCTTTGAGAGGAAGGATCATCACTTCCCAAGTTGACGTCCGGTATTCTGAACAGATTTCATGTTATTTCAGACAAAATATGATACACGTAAATCATGATAAAAAGATTTTATTAATAAAGCATCTTACGTTTCAGAAGAGACATAGCGACTTTCTGTCGATCGCATGTCAGCTTCCTTCTCCCTGCGAAATAAGAAACAATTATTAGCAAAGAAAACACAGTAAAATCTGAAATATACACCCCATCAAGACATACCTCTGTGCACCAGAATTTTCATCGTTTTTCCTTAACAATTCATCTAGATCTTCACTTGATATTTCATATCTCTCACTACATTCATAAAAGAAGATGTTAACCAAAATAATTATGATGATGACGGTAATATAGCTTACGTATTACTGTACCCATCATAGGATTGATCTTCTTCAGGAGATGAATGCTCAGCAACAACCTTTTTCATTTTGGATTGTGTTCTGGGTGAAAAAACAAGTATGAATCAGAAATAAAAAATTAATTTTATCACAGAATATTGTCCAAAGAAGTGCTTACTTTTTTGGTGTTCTTTGTGTCTTTTTCTTTTTTCTTTGCTTCTCCACCGGTGATGATTCTTCGCTTCTATAAGTTAATAAGAGACACTTCAGTTAATACACAAAATCTTGATAATGAAGCCAAAAGAAAGGAGTAATAATTTCAGAACATTACTCATCAGTTGATTCGGATTCTGAATAAGAATCTGAATCCTCTTGACTCTTCTTCCTTTTTTTGGAGTCCATTCTGGAAGGCAAACAATCACTATTTAGAACATACTAAAGATATAAAATACACCCAGATGAATGCACAAGATACAACCAACTGAATGGATAATATACACCCAACACAACAAACGAAATACACCCAAGTTAATAAACAACATACAACCAACTTGATAAACAAAATACACCCAAATGGTTCCACAAAATACACCCAACCCGAGAAAGAAAATACACCCAAGTATGGTACTTACTTTTTTCCCTTTTTGCTGGGTTGTTTTCTTGCTGAATCTTCCGAGTCTTCTTGAGTCTCAGACTCAGAGGTAGAACTGTCACTATTAGTTGTTTCTTCCTCCGAAGACGATGTTGAACTTGCCTTCCTTTTTTTTGTTTTTTTGATTTGTTGTTTTTTTCTGTTTTCTCTATTTTTTTCATTTTCTCTCTTGTTTGCGCCATCTTTACAATCCTCTGAAACATCAGATAATTTATTTAGCAGCATTCAGATAAATAAATATACACTCAACATATTATGTTCAACTTACCAAAATTTTCTCTGTTTCTGCATTCATTCTTTCGACCAACTGCTCCTTACTCCAGTTGCTAATCCAGGGTTTTGGCGGTCTTTCAGCCCTTTTCTTGCCTTTATTTTTAGAAAGATGAAAGTATATTATCATCAGGGCAAAGAGGCAGCCATCAATTGCCTTCTTCTTTTTCTCCTTGTAGTCGGTTATGCCCTTGACGATAAAGGTCAAAACATGCCCTCTCCAGTTTCACTCCGTTATGCTGTCCATCTCAAAAATTGGGGCCAGGTGTACATGCGAGATTTTGTTTATTGTCGTTTGCAAAAGGAACGCCATCTGTATATAGAGGATGAAAATCCTCTTGAACATCAGGCGATCCTCTTCGTTACCAACGCCAATATCCATCATCTCATCTATAAGACTTTTGAGGGTCTTACCCTGGAATCTTCTAAAAATTACTTTGCCATCCTCAGAAAGTTTCTTATAATCGACTTTCTGAGGAAATAGATCTCCTACAAAAAGAAAAACAACAAAGTATGAATATCGAATCAAATACACCCAAGCATCAACTAAAATACACCCAAGCGTCAGTTAATATACACCCATAATTTTTAGCGAGTTACCTGTTGCGTTGATGCCAAGCGCATGACCTATTTTTCTTGGGGTTATTTTAAAAGAACCGTATCCGGTTTCCAGTCTGTTCTCCCCCAATTTGAAGTTGTTAGCCAGCTCCCTTAACACTTGCTGATGCACCCTTAGTGGTGGGATGTGCATCAAGCCACCGAATCCCAAATCCCTCACAATCGTTTTCTTCTCCTCACTCATGTTTCTGAATTTATCACTTATCAGATGTGTTGCACACTTAAGGTCTTTTGTTTGCTGTAAACAGAAACAAAATTATAGTCAGATATGTTTCTATTATATAAAACTAATTTCAGGTAAGACATATATTTGTTCTTACGTTTCTTCCAGGTTGGTTTCTTGCTGCCATTTTCTCTGAAATGAAAAATACACACAAAGTTATCAGTAATATACACCCATATATATGAGTTAGATACACCCATAGATAACAGTCAGATACACCCATAGATATGATTCAGATACACCCATATATATCAGTCAGGTATCACTCAAACATGCATCAATATACAAGGTAAAGCAATATACACCCATGGACAAGCAAATATAAGAACAGTTGTAACTGCTGGCTATTACAGTATATCAGTTCAGAAAAATACACCCAACAATTTGCGCCATATACACCCATGTATATTAGCTCATATACACCCACCAAACTACGGAATATACTCCCAAAAATCAGTTACCAGAAGAACTGGAAGAACAAGAACAGTAACACCTAGAAGAACGAAGAAGAACAGTGTAACATAGAATCAAGAATAATAGTGAAACCTAGAACAAGTAGAACATTATAAACTGTAAAATGAGACGTAGAGCAAGAAGAACAGTAGAACGTACAACAACGTAGAAGAACAGTAAAATCTAGTTCGAAATATGGAAAATATACAGCAATGGTAATGTAACGTACCTTGAGTATTATAGCTTTGTTCTCTCTGGAGATTCTTGATCGAGAGTTCTATGGTGTGTTGATGGAGTTTTCGAATGTTAGCGACGAGGTGTATATCTTGAGTTTCGAACGTTGCTCGAAAATGGAAGGGTTGCTTTTTCTCTGAATGGCTTTGAGAAGTGGAAGAAGTGGAAGAGTTTGCCATTAAGGGGGCGGTTTACGTGAAGCGTAACCGTTTGAGTGGAGCGCGTGTAAATGACGCTCCATTCAATGCTCATCACTGCGCGTGTATTTTTTATGGGCTGGGCCAACTTGTAAAACTTGTATACCGTTTTTGCTTGTATGTGTAGCAGGCCCGACAAATTTATTTTGACATTATAAATTATTACAAAAGATAAGAGTAATGTAGAATAAATAGTACAAAGATATTTATTCTATCAGTAAATATATATCTATATGTAATTAATTTTTCGATTAAAAAAATAAAAAGATAGATTACAAAGAT
>NC_029787.2:102400188-102405450 GCF_000816755.2 Arachis ipaensis | reverse complement strand
AATAATAATGATAATAATATATTTTTATGTAAAAAATATTCGGGAATTACTTTTTAATTATATTTAATTGTAAACATAAGGTATTTTTTAATTTTATAAATTTATTTAAATTACATAATTTTGTTTATTTCATTTGTTGTATATCAAAACTGTAAAAATAGAAAGGATAAGAGAATAGAGTGAGAACAATAAAGAAAACAGGAAAGAGGGAGTTTATTAACTTTAGAGAAATGATTTTGTTACAAACGTAATGAGAGAATACTTCGTGATACACTTTGGTTCACTCAGATTCAAAATGGAATGTATAAATTTTAAATTATATACAGAGTGAGAAGGGTAAAGAGAAATATAGAATGAAATAGAAGTAAACAAGGGGATGGATGAAGGATATTTACTATTTTTGTAAAAAATCCCCCTTACTTTTTGATAGGAGGGTGACATATTTTGGTAGTTAACTTAGTAATATATTATAGCTGTATTTTTATATTAACTTTAGTGTTAATTTAATTTTACCTGCAATTAGAGAATATGATGTTACACCATTTTATTGTCAAATTTGTAATTAAACATTCTTGATGACATATGGAAGAGATACAGCGGGTATAAGAATAACATAGATAGAATGGGTTTAGAATTAATATAGGCAGAAAGGGTAGGGGTGGAAAGGGTGCCCGCAAGAAAGGGTAAAGGTACATAATTCTACTATTCTTAGGCATAGGTGGGGTGGGTAGTTGAGAAGTTTAAGTTCGGCGGGGTAGAGTCAGGTAGGGCAAGAACCCGCTCCACTCCCAACCCTGTACGTGGTTGATTCGTTTTGTACTTATTGAGTTAGGAGGTACCGGAGAATTGGTAAATACAATTTCTTATAATTTCTTGTACCATTTTATTTGGTTTTGTTCTCCTGCAGTATATGGGATAATTAATCAAATAAAGTAATTAATATACATAATTAGCCTAGCTAGTTTGGTTTACGAAATTAAAAGAAATAAATTAAAAAAATACTATCTGAATATGAAAAGAAATAACTTAGAAAATAAAACCTAAATAAATTAATATAAATTATAATAAATTGTGTGATATTTAAATATGCAATCACAATAATTAGTTGATATAATTAATGTATCATAATAAATTATGTTTAATGAGTTAAAAAAATAAATTCAAAAAAATTCTCAAAAGCATTCCACATCAACTCAACTGTTAAATACAAAAAACCGATTTTTATATAATGGAATAGATACAACGTTGGTTTATATCCAATTTATTTTTAGACAATGAAACTTAGTTTTAACTGTAATTGGAGAGAACTCTTTAGTTTTTGCAACAATATTTATTTTCAATTACAATGAAAAAGTCTCCCAATTTGTGACGAATCCGGTTTGGGTATTGAACTTCAGGAAATAACGATGGAACAGTGACACACTGTTCCAGTGTAAGTTACAACCTTTAAACGACAACAAGTTAAAGGAAAAAATATGACATATCCACCTCAAAAATATTCGAACACTAAAACTATAAAAAGGAACAAGGGAAGGTATCGAAAGGCAATTCACTCCATGGTTTCATGATAATGGACAAGCAGAAAATGAGATGACACGGGTGATTAGATTTTGGGTGCTGACAAGGTTAAATGATAAAATTGTGGCACTTACGTCGAAAACCAAAATCGTTAGGCAAAAACACTAAACGCGAAATCATCTACACAACTGTCGCGGAGGTCGGATCTGTAGACCCCACGGTGAGGGCAAGACGGACTATCATTCCTAACCCTAATAAACTCTATGGTCCTAACCCTAGACCATATACTAATGAAATTTTGTTCGAGTTTATGATTTAGGGTTTACGGTTCAGGGTTTAGGGTTGAGTGATTAGGGTTTAAGGAATCGGGTTTAGGGTTTAGGGTAAGTTGTATTTTATTTGGTGATAAACTAGTAATAATTTGTAAAAGTCTAAATTAATGTCATTGTTTTATTTCAAAAGTTTGGGAAGAAAAATGTAATGATAAATTATATCTATGAGAAATTAACAAGAATAACGAAAGAAAGTTTTACAAATAGGTTGTGTTTCTTGTTAGTGTCTCTACGTCATCCAATTAGATTTTATAATTTTACTAAATTCAAGGTTTTGAATTTTAAAGCCATATACTTTGTTACTGGTGCGGAATTTATAACCCACATACTAACCGGCAAGTACACCGGGTCGTACCAAGTAATACCTCAGGTGAGTGAGAGTCGATCCCACGAGGATTGATGCATCAAGCAACAATGATTGAATGATTGTCTTAGTCAGACAAACAGAAAATGGTGTTTTGAGAGTTCAAAAGCATTAACAGTAAATTCAAGAAATCAGAAAGCAAGCAGTAAACAAGTTGTGAAGTATATATGGAGAAACAGTTAAGGCTTCAGAGATATCTATCTTCCAGATTAATTTTTCTTACCAACTATTTTAATCATGCAAGATTCTATTCATGAAAAATTATATGTGACTAAACCCTAATTCCTTAGACCTTTTTAGTCTCCTCTAACTTTCATCAATTGCCAATTTCTTGGTCACTTAATTCCAATTAGAGGGTGAAGTTCAATTCTAGTTATATGCCACAAAAACCCTAATTATCCAAATATAAGAGGATTATATGTCACGTATCCCGTTAAGTCCAGATAATTAGAAATTTAGGAGAAATTATTTTCTAGCTGTTGTTCAAGTAAAGAGCTTTTTCAAGTTATACAGTAACTCAATTAGAACAAGGGTCATACTTCCGTTCCACCCAGATTCATAAGATAAAGAATGAAAACAATTCTTGAAATAGAAATCAGTACATGAATTAAAGTAGAAAAAATAATAGTATCAATCCATACAATAGACAGAGCTCCTAACCTTAACAGTGGAGGTTTAGTTGCTCATGGTTCAGAGAGAAAACTAGGATTTTGTAAATTGCAAAATGAGGTAGAAGAGAGGAGAAGAGCCCGAAAGGCTGATTCTTTTTCCTTTTATATCTAATTCTAATTAATGTAAAAATATATTCCTAAAACTAAATAATATCTTTTTCTAATTATAAATAAAATAAAATTTAATCAAAATTTGCAAAGCCTTCACATGTAGTGCATCCTGGGACGAGTGGGGACCATTGGCTTCATTAAGGGTGGCACCAAACTTGGAAGAATCCAAGTTTGGCGTGGAGTGGTGCACACATACTTTTCTTGAAGCCTTTGAGTTGGCGCCGAACTTGAGCAAGTTCGGCGTGGAGATGGCAGCGTGTATTCTTCTTTGAGGCTTTTGAGTTGGTGCCAAGCTTGAGCTTCCTCAAGTTTGGCGTGAAGTGGTCCGTACGAAATGGAAGAAAAGGGTATACTATTATATATCATTAGAAAGCTCTGGAAGTTGACTTTCCAATGCCGCTAGAATCACGTCAATTGGACTTCTGTAACTCAAGTTATTCTTGTTTGAGTGCAAGGAGGTTGGGATTGACAACATCATTTGCTTTCTTCCTTTTCTGCTACAAAACTCCGTCAAATCCATCAGAATGTTACCTGAAATAAACAGAAATTGTACACAACTCAAAGTAGCATTTATAGTGGCTAAAAGTAATTAAATATTGATTAAACTCAACAATTTGAATGCAAATTCGCATCAGTTACCATTGTCGAAAGTAGTCCCCACAGTTTTTTAGACCTTAACATTACTCACTATAATTCTATTGTCTCCTTCTATTACACTAAGATAATTTTTTTGACATACACAAATCCGTGATTTAATATAACGGATTACGATTTAGGGATAAGGGCATAAAGTTTATGTTGTACAATTTTTTACTCATAGTTTAAGGTTTAGGGTCCAAAATTTAAAGTATTGAGCACGAAAATTTAGGGGGTTAAGATTTAGAGTATTTAGCATAAAATTTTTTATGTACTTAACACATTAATAATATGAAAACGAGGGTCACGTTATGGTACAGAACCAAATTTATAGAGAGAGAATACAGAATTCGGCTAATTTTTTTTATATTGTTTAAATATATGTGTAATACATCATTATTGGAAGATTATGTGTTTTTTTTTATATGGTGTTTTATTCAAATCGGACAGTCCGATTTGTTTGAAGAGAAAAATAAATTACAAATCGGAGGGTCCGATTTGTTTGGAAAAAAAAATAAACTACAAATCGGAGAGTCCGTTTTGCATTTTTTATTTATTTTTTATTTTTTAAAATAAAAATCGGACGGTCCGATTTCAACATTAAAAATTTTTTTATTTTCGAATTCACAAATCGGACCGTCCGATTTGTGATTGTTTGTTTGAAAAAAAAATAAAACAAACAAATCGGTGCATTCAATTTGTACATCCCATACCAATGTGAAACACACTTCTGCTCACAGCTTCTTGTTATACACTTCTCTCTCTCCCACATAAAAAATAACAAGCGACAGAATTCCTTGTGTGATTGGAGTTCTGACACGTCCATACCACTCTCTCTCTTTCTCTACTAGTAGTTGTTTTGAATTCTTAATGCCGTTAATATCATTAGTTAAAAATAAGTCAGATAACAGTTTGTTAAAGTGGTTTGTTCTAATAAATTGGTACTATGATAATAAATTTCTAGTGAGTTTTTTTGGATTTTCTGTGGTGATATGTAAAATTAAAATTTTTTACTCACAACTTATGTATGCTTAATATTATATTTATAGTATATTTTTGAATATTCTATAAATATAATACGATACAAACAAATTTTATATAATAAATATGTGTGAAGCGAACAGTATAATAGAAATTTTTTAAATAAATTTATTTTTAATTAAGATTTTAAAATAATTTAAAATATTAATTGAAACATTATAATTATGTTTTAAGAAATATTTTATAGAGTTTAATTTTGATACATTTACAGTTTAAACTGTTTTATACAGTCGCGCAATAAAATTCGTTCTTTTAGATGACCATTCACGTAATCAATGTAAAAGATAGTTATCATTACTGATGCAGTGCTACGTAATTAAATGCATATGTAAAACTATTTTACACTGATAAAACATCAAAATTAAATTCATATTTTATAATATTAAGTATACATAAAATGAAAAAATACAATAAACCTTTAACTGTGAAGTGAGATTATAAAAGGAGTTAAGATAAACGAACCTTTAAGTTAAGCAAAATAATATTGTTTATGTTTTTTTACAAAAATTATTTTTATTTATCCAACCACTTAACTATAATCACCTATTATTAAAATTAATTGTACCAATTTTGTTAACATTGAACTTTG
>NC_029787.2:102397848-102399483 GCF_000816755.2 Arachis ipaensis | reverse complement strand
AGATTTTATTAGTTTTTATCATTACTGTTAATTATTAATTAATGTTTTTTATATATTTTTCGTAAAAAATATTTAAAATTTTTATTTTTCCTGTGACAACAAACTTTATTTCAATGAATTTTTTCAGCTATAAAAATTATTAAAACAACGTTTGAAAATAAAATGAAATCAAATTTTGAAGTGTTGAATATGTTATTTGTGGATAAATTTGGAATTACAAGATTTATGTATTATAGTAAGCCTAGAATATTCAAAGATTAAGGACTTATTTAGGTGAATTTATAAAAAATAATTTTTTTAGTTATTTTTATACAAAAGATTGTTTCAAAAAATAAAAATAATTTTATATTTAAATATTTCATGTAAAAAAATATTTTTATTTATCAATTATATTTAGATATAATAATTATAAAAACATTTTTTGTTTATTATTATGTAAAAAATATTTTTTTAAATAAAGTAATTTTAAATTATGCAATTTTTTAGTTGAATAATAGAAGAAAAACACAAATTTTAAGACACACAAAATAATTAATTAAGAAATATAGAAAATTTAGTTGAATAATACAAAAATATAATTTAAATAACACAAAAATTGTAATCATAAGTTTCTAATTCAAGTTGGACATATGATTTAAGACATCGTATAAAAACAATTTAAATTTAATTCGATATGATCTAATTTAAATTTAATTATAAAATACATCAAAATTGAAAACAATTTTCATTAGATTTAAATTAAATTTTAGGTTTAACTTTCAAAATTTATATAATCTAATTCAAATAAATTATATTTTTGTTTTTATAATTCTATTGTCACCTATAATATTTTCTTATTTTATGAAGTGATCCTATTAACACCACATTTATTTCGACTAGAATACTGAGTTATGAGCAAAACGAAACATAGTAATTTCATTTGGTAGATATCATTTTGCAAGTCTTTGTTGATGTAAACAAGAATTTTTAAATTTGTTTCATTTTAGCACCAACTTAGGGTTCGATCTTACGAAAAATTATGTGGAATAAGTTAAACTTAGAATGTACGATTTTTACCATATTTAAATACTTAAAACTAAAATACGTTGATAATCAATTTATTCGATTAAGACAAATTATACACAATAAATGTCTAAAATGAGCCAATATAGCTTGTGCACAATAAAGGTATCACATTTTAGTGATCGTTGAATTGTAATAAGAAAAAAAAAACCTTTTAAAAAAAATTAGTGAAGTCCATAATAATAGAACATGTTAAAATGTAAATAAATAACACGTGAAATAGTAGGAAAAAATAATTACTTTATTTGTATACACTAAAAACAACTCGTATTCATCTTGACTAAACCAAATTCATTTTTTTTACCTGCACTTATAAACAAACAAAAAAAAAAAATACATGATTTTAAATTCATTATGAAATATATATGTACATATCCTTATACACATATAATGTCGACGTATCTAATTTTGTTAGATATTTAAATAGTTTCAAGAAATAATAATATTATGTATTTTTTGTTTCTATTACTGTTCTTAGGTATAAATGTAACAACTAAAAATTGTTACTGGTGTTTTTTTCCGTAAAAAGCCTCAATTTTTGTATGTAATCATACATGTAATATTTTAGGTAAA
>NC_029787.2:102395207-102397800 GCF_000816755.2 Arachis ipaensis | reverse complement strand
TGTTATTCGTTGCAATTAAGAAATAATATCTTAGTATGAATTTTATTTGTTTTTTTGGCTGGAATATAAATTTTTCTGGTTGAAGTAGACACAAAAAATTGTAATTCAACTGCCCACCATGTAATCTTGACCAATTCTAATTCGGTTTCCGCTTCAAGATTGGTAGAAGACCAATCAAACAATGTATGTCTCCTTACTCTCTCACATTACTACGAATCCATCTCCACCCTTGTAATTTTTAATATATATCTCAGCGACTCTGCATTACGGCATAGCAATATGCCAATAAAGTTGCCTGGCACATGTGAACATTTTTCTATATTATATATGGGGAACCCACAATAGCATTACGCTATACTTCAACGAAGGCACTGAATCTGTCATCCTGCTCCAAGAATTCACAGGCGTAGATAACTGCTTCATGGGTGTCCAAACCAAGCAATGTCTACCAGCAACCCGGCTCAAGGAACTTATGAAGAGGCAGCATCCGTGGATCACATCCGTGCTCTAATCGCTGACGCACGAGGCGACGTGCCGGAACGCGTCTCCGTTGTGGAGCGAATAAGGCAGGAATGGTGGGCAGCAAAAAATCCCGACGAGGTCGCTAGGCTCATAAGCAACACACGAAGAAGGGGAGCAGGTAATTCTTCTTACCGATTCACGTATAGATGATTCAATTTTTTTACCTTGCCAACTGGGGTTCAAGGCATTCCCATGCCTGCATTTCGAGCTACCTAATGAAACAATTTTTTCTCTTTGTAGCCGACGAGATGATTCTGGATCGTGACTGGAGCAAGGTCGCTGTTTGGAGGAGCCGCCAAACAGCTCTCCGCCAACTATGCAAAGAGCTCTCTCGACCGGCACCTTATTACTAGAGCCAAACACGAGACTTCACCGTGGTGGGAATTGTTCACAGGTTCTTTGTGCTCACCCCACCAGGAACACGTACAGGAGCTCTGTCTGCAGTTGTGATATTCTCGACAGACCCCCACCTTGCGCGCAAAGATGCCACCTCGGAGATGATACGAGTCTTGCAGGAAATATCTAGAAAGCACCTTGATGAGTACAACTACGATCTCCTAGACGAGTCCCTCTCAGTCAATTATGAACTACAATGGGAGATAGGGGCGGTGAAGTCCAGCTATGGGAGCTTCATTCCTCATACAGGTACATTCTCCATTGTAACAACCCGGAGTTGGTGGAATCTGACTCTGACTCTTCCTGACAATTTGGCAGAGTACGCCTCTTCACCAACCACGCGTTGGTAACCCCTGGCCAAACCGTATTAGCTAGGGGTGTTCAAAATCGATCCGAACCGACCTAAATCGACCAACCGAACCAAAAAAACCGAAAACCGAATAAACTGAAAAAATACATTTTGCTGTTTTTATTGCGGTTCAGTTCAGTTTTTGGTTTTGATTATGAAAACTCCAACCGAACCGAACCGAACCAGTATATTAAAAACCTTAAAAAACCAAAACCCCCTCCCCCCCCACCCCACCCCCAAAAAAATGTGCGTGACCTAATCCCCCCACCCGCAAATCCCCAATTGCCCCAAATGTAAACCTAGCTCTATTCTCTCAGTCTCACACTCTCGCACTCTCAGTCTCGAGCTTGAAGCCCTTCCTCCCACCACCTGGCAGTGCCGCAGAAGTCTTCTTCCCAGCGCCACTGAAGCCTTCTTCACAGCGCCGCCGAACCTTTCCTCCTCACGGACAACATCATCGATCCCCAGCCAGCATCACCCTCGCGGAGTCACGGTCGTCGACACACACCGGCGCCACCCCAAGCACTGTTTCTGGCCACCCACAGCACCGAGCCACCCAGCACAGCACTACCGAGACATGGAGCCCGAGCCTTCGAGTTAGGTNNCTCTGAACTAGAACAAAGAACAAAGAAAAGTTGTTGTCATCAACATAATAATCCTGTGATTTAGGTGTTCTTTGATCCATACTCATAATGCATAATTATAAGAACAAATAAGTAGTTGATATAGATTAGACAATTATTGAGCACAACGGAACATCCATCCATCCTGTTCTAGTTTCAAAGATATTTCAACAATAATACATGAATTAAGTAATTTGTTTGATTGTTTTACTTGTTATTGATTCATTGATTTCATTGTTACTGGTTGTATTTTTATTGCTGGTTCAGTTCATTGTTTTATTTGTTTTTCATTTTTTAGGGAAATTCATTGTTTTATTGCTTTACTTGTTATTGATTCATTGTTATTGATTCATTGTTCTGATTGTTGGTTCACTGATCATTGTTCATTTTATTTGTTGTTCTATTTTTATTTTATTTATTGTTGTGTTTCTGCTCTTGATTTTGTACTCTTGCTATATTATTATTATTATTATTATTATTGTGTTTCTGCTCTTGATCATTGTTTAATTTATTTGTGGTTGCCTTGTTCTTGATTCTATGGTTGAGTTGTTGATTATGATTTAATTTTTTAATTTTGAAATTTTTGTTCTGTTTTGATTTAGGAAAATTCTGGTTTAGGGTTGATTCTGAACTTTTTAGTTTAGAGGAAGACTTTGGAAGAGCTAAGGTATATAGCCATTGTGGGAACCATGAATTAGTTCAG
>NC_029787.2:102377997-102395124 GCF_000816755.2 Arachis ipaensis | reverse complement strand
ATCGACAGTTGGCATGTCTATGAACATCACTCTAATAGAATATATTTATCCATCATTTCTAATATTATTGTGTCTTTCTTGACCGTGCCTTGAACATGATTACTTCTGCTGACAGTGAATGTAATAGACTATATTTATTGACCAATTTTGGAATTGTATTCGTCAATTGCTTATGGTGTTATGATGATCCATTTCATCTGCGTATTTCATTTTTTTAACATAAAAAAAAAATCAAATTTGGATTGGATGTGTTGATGATGTGATGACGATTTTTGTTTTATTGTGTTCAGAGTAGTTAAAAATGGGGCTGACTTTCACGAAACTGTTCACCATTATATGATTGATGAGAAGCTCCTGAAATTGAACAAGGATAGCCTAAGATTGATGAGAAGGTGTAAAAGATTCACCATTATATGATTCCAACCATTTATTTTATACTTTTTCATAACCTCTATTGCATATAATCTGTTTGAAACCATTTTATGTAATTCTTGGGTTTACTTGTGCTGTAGGCGGATATGTACAGCTTAGGTGAAAGAGGAAGAATTTGTGGAATTGGTTTTGGAATTAGTTTGGTTGTATTTTTTACTTAGTTTGGTTCTATTTCTTGATTCAGTTTGGAATTGGTGCACCATTTTTGCAAAATTTTTGGTGCACCATTATAATGATTTTAATTTGTTATACTTCTGCTAATTTGTTAGTGATTTATAAGTTGATCATTGTTCCATCTGCATCTACTAATTTTGCAAAATTGTTAATTATTTTAGTACCCTAGATATGATTTGATGATTAGAATAGGAAAGGTTTTCAAAACAATTTAAAAACCGAACAAACTGAACCGAACCAAACCGAATTTAATTGGTTTGGTTTGGTTCGGATGGGCTTAATAAAAAAACCGAACCAAACCAAACCGCACTATTAATATAACATTAGATCGGATGATTTTTCATTAAAAAACCGAACCAAACTGCACCGCGAACACCCCTAGTATCAGCTACACCCTGCTGAGCCATTTTGATGAACTATGGCCTTTGTGTAGTCGGCTTTAGGTCTAGGATGTTTTAGTTTCAGTTATCCTTTTTTTCTCCTTTTGTATTCCCAGAAGTACGAGGGTCATGGTATTAAGATTGTTGTGTATGGTTACGTTGAATTTGTATTGCGACTTCACTCTCTTCTCCGGAAACGTTATATGAAACGGATGATGACTAACTCAGATATCCTAACTGGCCAACAGAAGTTAAAGATCTCACATGCAAACGTAACACCATTAATGAACGGTAACAAGGTAGTTAACAACAGCCGCATTCGAGGGAATAAAATATCCCTTGGGGATCATGTTTCTTTATGATAACGTTGAATTCACTGCTATTCCATTCTTAATGCTAAACACCATACGGGAGTTAGTTTTAAATCAGTAAATAGGTAACAAATTTATGTGGTCTTATATCGATTGTAGTCAATGTCTACAAGTAAGACATTGTGTATGTTTTCACGAACTCTGTAAATTTGTATACTTAGTCTACAAGTAAGACATTGTGTATGTTTCACGAACTCCGTAAATTTGTATACTTAGTCACTAAATTTATATGATTCAAGAAGAGTTCATTGCCCGAATTCTACAATTGTTAGATCCGATAAAGAGCTTATTGCTGGTAATAATATGTAATAGCACAATAAATCTATTACGAATATAATAACCTTTTTTAAAACCGCAACGTTATCTGAAAATTCATATAAGTTCTAATTAATGATCTTTAACCATAGTGTTTACTCACTATAATCAAAACTTATATTATTCAATTGTTACTTGTTAAGAATTTTATCTTCAAGTATTTTCCATTTCCTGTATCATTATACATCTAGTAATGAGTTACAGTGAGATCGTCCGGATACATTATAACCTCTTCTACATGGACGCAAAGTCAGTATCGCACATGTCTCATTATGTTTTATTAGACTTTGGAAGGCCTGATTGAACATGTTCAAAATTCATTCAACACATGTTGCCCAAGTCACAATGTATGGAACAACAAGCATACAGTAATATGTCCCATAAAGGAAATCAGTCACTGAGACTGCTGGCTATAAAAATTCTCAAACATAAAACTTAAGTTAAAACTCATCATACGTAATGGTTGCAGAACAAAAATTAAGATGGTAAGTGAAAGAATTGTCAAGAATGACTTCTTAATAAAGCTTAATTTATACATTGACATTAAACTACACACCTAAGTAATAAAACCTCTCAGATGTCCCACATATTTCATCGTGCTTGTTACCTATGAATGAGGATATCCACAAACTGTCATGAAACTCACTAAATGAGAAGTATAAAGTTGGACTACAAAGTCTGTGTCATCTAAAAGGAATACTGTGTTCGGAAGAAATGTAATTTTTTAGCTTTTGGGGGAGGCTTAGCGTATGTTTCAACTTGTGATTGGCTCCTTTGTTTCAATGTGTTGAAAGAAACAAGACAGGTTCCAAAAAAGCACATATCATGAACTCAGAGTGATAATCAGTTGTAGTTGACAATTTTGTCTTCGCATTTGTCTTCTGAATTTGGGAACTGCAAATTAAACTAACCCTTCTTATGAGTGTGTTTTGACACTTTCCTTTCTTGCAGCTGGCCGGCAGAACACTGAAGAAAAAATAGAAGTAAACATAACTATTTAACTGTGAAACAAGATGGAGCATTCACAAGATAAATGATAGCAAGCAAAACTCACAACAGCTAACTAACACGAAAAGAAAAGAGAGAAACTAAGAAACAGGCACAACCGTGAAACAACAAGTTAGACAATCTAACGGAATAGCCAGTTCTCCAAAATTGGATCAGTTACTTTCTATCAGATAGAATATACTGAATAAAATGCAACTTTATTAATCCCTCAAAGTCATAAACCAACCACATATATACAACATGTGATGCTTGGAAGTTGCTAAAGTAGGACAATGACAACAACAGGTCCGGAAAATACATGTACCTATCCAAACAAACTCCACCTCTCATCTTGGGTAGGTTGTCTCACCCGGTTGTAAAATTTGTTCAATAGAAATACCATAGAATTTTCAACAGGATTGCCGGAACATACCTGTTGCCCATGTTGTCTCAAAACTATTGCCAGTTTCCAGGAATAGTACCGGCAGACCTCGATGACATCACCTGGATTCTAATACCCTACTAGTTCACTCTCAGACCAACATGAAGTTGCATCCCATTCCTGTATAGCTGCTCCACAATCGCCTCACCAACTAAACCGTCACAAATCACGTAATTGACTTCAACACGTAGCATAGGTCAGATTAACGTGGACGGCATTATCTTCCTATTCTTCGTCGTCTACTTCGTTAACCAATTGTGTGCACGCAGCTTCCTCTTCTTCCACCTCCACCTCCTCCTCCTCCTCAAGAAGTGGGCAACAAACAGGAATTAGCATGATTAAGTTTTTTTCGTCATGCTAAAATTCTATTTAGTAAATTATTGGCAAAAAACAAGATCATCACTCGTATCGATTTAAATTTGATGCATTCCTATTCTTCTGTGAAACAATAACGTTGTTGATATCTATTTTACAACTTAATTGTTAACATTTTTTTGAAAATTTGCGTGTTGCCGAATTGAGGAGGTAGCAGCTTTTTTTTTAATAGAAAAATTGGAAAGGACGATCAACTCCGATGTCGTTAGAGGTACCAGCCGTGGATGAAATAAAAATACAATGGGGGCAAAAAAGAAGATGATAGTGTTTGGTCAAATGAAGGTTGGTACAAAGTTGTCGAGTTATTGGGATTAAAGCACGAATATTTTGTAGTTTTTAAGTATAATGGTGAATCTAAATTTAAATTCGCGGCGATCCGTTCGAGTGCGTCGGAGATTGATTATTCAAGTTTGAGAAGTTTCCATAATCATCACCCCCATATGAATCGAAAAATGATTTCCCACATGGTGGTGATTGTCATGGAAACTTCGCAAACTCGAGTAATCAATCTCCGAATCACTCGAACTGATCACTGTGAATTTAAATTTAGATTCACCATTACACTTAAAAATAACGAAATACCCATGCTTTAACCCTAATAACTCGACAACTCTGTACCGTCCTTCATTTAAACAAACACTAACATCTTATTTCTTGCTCCATTTTACTTTTATTCCATCCCCGACTGGTAACTCCAACTATAAGACAGTTTTGAAACTCCTTTCTAATATTTCGACAATTCACTTATTGATGCTACCTATTCTAGTCGGCAACACTCACTCAATCAATTATTAACAGGAGACAAAGAAAAATGGAATAAACACTATCATTTCGTATTCTCTCGACATAAATTTAGCGTTTAATTGTCGAATAGGAATGAATCAAATTTAACCAGATATTTGAATAAGTATATTGTTTCTTTGTCAACAAGCATTCAAATAGAAATTTTTATGAAAAAAATTATTAATATTGATAATAACTTTATACACAACATTATGATAATACGAACCGATTCGTGAGGAGGACTAGGAGGGAAGAAGGACACGCGTCGACAAATTTGGAGATGCCACTCTATTTTAACAAGTATGTGGATATCTTCTTTACCATGGTGTACAATTTCACGAACGTCATTTTGTTGACTCTCTGAACTTCACTCCTACCTTTTCTTCTCTCACCATTCTACACATGTGACTTTTAATCTAGTGTGGGATGCACTGTAAACCCCATGTTAATATCTTTTCATTTAGAGTATCAATATTTCAGAACTATAATTAACATCAACCATAAGCACTGTACATATATGACTGTTATAAATGAAAAGAGAAAGCAATTCTGATGAGTAATTTCCCAAATCCTAACTCATACCTACATTCCAGAGATTCATTACGAACACGCAGAAATTTATAAACTCAAGAGATGCCTCCGTGTAACAAAAAAAAGTTCTCCAAAATCAAATGGTTCAACCAATTTGGCCAGTTCATCGGCTGATAACTAAACTACTAACAATGAAGCATAAAAAGAACCCTATTGAAATTGAATGCATACGGTAACATTTTGTAAACAATGACAGCAATAACCCTATATGATACAACTCATATAATAGTTGTCAATGTAACTTTGCAAGTCAACCAACACTCAAAGTTCCTACACCCGATTTAAAAATAATAATACATATTGCACTTTAATTTTTTTTTTGTTTAATTTGTAGTCTTGTTATTAAACAGAATAATTTCTGTGTCTTGCTGCCCTGCCATCTTTCTCATGTAAATGTGGTAGCTTTGCAATAATGCGCAGGGTTTAATATTGTAGATGTAGAGTTATTAATATGCATAGAGAAATTAAGTGATATGAAATTCGCATTCTGAATGAGGGTTATTTAAACACTTTTTATTAAGTCAACAATGTTGTACCTTTATTATTATATAAGCATATGTTGTAGTCCCCTCCTCGAAAGAACTTCTCTTGTAGCTCAGGAGGAAGGCACCTTATGCTCTTCCAACCATTTCCATGCATTCAGCAAACCAGTTCCATCTCCAGTAAAGAAGAGTTCGTGTAAACATGCGACTTCTCTCTAAAAGCCTGTAGAAGCAGGCACAGTCAATGAGTAGCTACAATAACAAGAAAAAACAAGAATGATATAATACACAAACATTGCAGCAAAGTTAGCAAGACAACTAGATGCAAGATTGATGGTCACTCATGTCTGCAACTCATACATACGAACTGAATTGTTGTTGCACGCGCAAAACAATATCGGTTTCGCGTATGAATCAGTCATCCCATACTGTCCAACAATAGCCTGCAATAAAAAAAATTATATACATAAAATATGATACAAATATGAATTCCTAATCCCAATAACCTCCTTCATAACCAAAATTAAAATTTTAGCTTGTACAAATATTGGTGGTTAAACTTACATTTTTTTCATTATGAGTGTATGCAACCTTCAAAAATTTCTTCTCAGTGCACACCCAAAGGGTAATCACTGTCATCAACACTCCGGATTTCATCCACCTTAGTCGAAGGTGTTTCAGGTCCGTCGGAAGCCATAACTCTCAGCCATTGTAAACCTGATATCATAATCAATCACAAAATAAATCACAACGAATCACGCAGAGTTTCAATTCAATAATGTACAAATTCATACATTTGAATCAGAAAAGATATTGCCGACAACTTACGATGAACACCAAAATGTATGATAGCAAAGAAGGGGTCGACGATTCTGATTCTGATTGTGTTGAATTGGGCTTAGGGTTTTTATTATTGTTTACCGGTGCCTGCAACCTTCTAGACTCATATTTTTTATTTTTTTTTGGTCTTGGGCTAGGACCAAAGATTCCTACACAAACAAAAATTCCAGTACACGTGGCCCAATTCCTATCTGATCGTCCTGCCACGATGAAGACGCGCACAAAGGTGCTTGTTTCCATCACTGCCGCCACTCAACCATCGCAGGTTCTTCCGCCGATTGATGTTTCGGTCTAGTAACAAAACCTGATGCCGATCAGCTAACCCAAACAGGTCTCTCCACCGGCAACACCTCCACAATAAGATCCTGCGAAGAGGTTGACGGACTTCGCCTACCGCTTAATATTTTCCTTCTTTGGCCAAAGAACTCCTTCGATTGTCATCCATCCAAAACTTTCCTTCACCCACTGCTCCTGCTTGAACCATGTTGTCAAGTTGCTGTGCTACCCCGCTCCCATCCGCGGTACTGCTTGCTGTGACTGGCCCAATTTTTCATGTATTGCTGTAATTGTTCCACCTGTGACAAACAACACCACGATGACAACATAAGAGGGACTACATAAGTGCAGTGTTTGGTCGCACCCATAAGCAACATAGAAGACGTATAAGCCCATAAAGATTAAACGAGCCCACCAACGATGACCAAAAACAAAAAACAAACAACAGCCTAGCCCAACTCCGTAAATTCAATTGGCGATTTGTCAAATTGGCCTCTTATTCCCTGTTTCCATTAGCCGGCTCCCCCCTTCAACTACCAAGGCAAATAAGCTTGCAGAGCTCTGCCAAGCCTGTTCTTTGCAACCAACATCTTGCCACTTGTCAACACATCCATCGATCTGTATGCACAAATCTGTACCATATAACTGGCCTTAAGTTATTTGTTTAGGTTATTATTTTTAAATTTTAAGTTATTAGCAAATTACTCTTTTAAATCATAAATTATTATTTACTTAAATTGTTACTTTTTAATTTTAAGTTATTTGCTCATAAATTAAAATGTTCAAAAAATTTAATTTACTTATACGAGTGATAAGGTTATGAACACTACAAAGTTACAAAAATTCTCCATTACTATATTCAATTGAGATGGTTTGGCACGATGAAGACGTGAATTTATTACCAATTTCTTAAATAATATTAAATTTATATTATTCATATTTTAAATTTGTTTGTTCATCCATATTTAATTGTTTTTTTATTTTTGTTTATCAATTCTAGGGAGGAAAAATACACGACTTAGTTAAGAAAGCTATTGTGTCTCGATCCGTGAATTCGCTAAGAGACAGAATATCTTATCAAATAAAATATTTTGGTGTTGGACTCAATGTGGATAACTTCAAGACTACTTGTCATAACTATGTGGTTAATTTAAACCAACGTATCGATGTGCATATACTTCCATAATCGTCAAGTATCCCACGATATGAATTTAATTTTGTGAGTTTTGACACTCTCAATGATCCTGGGTTCAATTACACCTATTTGGTTAGTGAGATTATTATTTTAGAAAAAGAATAATTCAACGATAAATTTATTTATTTTATTGATAATTCCGGTTGTATTTTTTCTTTAACAAACTTATTGACAACAATTTTTTTTATATTTTAATCCATTCTAGATGTTATTGAATATCTTGCTGGAATTGGGAGTGAGAAGACTCTTGAAAAAGATGGCAAGTCTACTAGGTACAATATTATTGAATCTTTATAGTAATACAAATGGGGAACTCATATTATAACATTGCGATCCCTAAAAATAAGTTATAGAATTTCTATAATTAAGTATAAGAAATCTCAAGCGCTCAGCGCTCATACGTTGAGTTTGAGAATTTATTTGCTTAGTTGTCGTCACTAGAAATTTTTAGAATTATATTTATAAATTATAAATTATTATTTGCTTAGGTTATTACTTTTTAATTTTAAGTTATTTACTTAGGTTGTTTTACTTAAATTGTTATTTTTTAAATTTTAGGTTGTTTTACATAGAAAAAGATCCTCTAAAGTGACAATGTTAGTAAAGTAATAAAGTGATGCTTTAATCACCTTTAAATTTGCAACATTTATTATTTGTGAGTCTCACTATCTTAATCCAAGGGTGACTAATGGTGTACTTTTTTCTCTAAAGCAATAATATAACTTTAGAGGAGTTGGATCTGTTTTACTTAAAAAGTTACTTTTTAAATTTTAAGTTATTTGTTTAGGTTGTTATTTTTAAATTTTAAGTTATTTACTGATTACTCTTTTAAATCATAAATTATTATTTACTTAAGTTGTTACTTTTTAATTTTAAGTTATTTTATTATAAATTAAAAAAAAATTAAGCTCAATGAAGACGGGAATTTCTTACCAATTTCTTAAATAATATTAAATTTATATTATTCATATTTTAAATTTGTTTGTTTATCCCTATTTAATTGTTCTTTGATTTTTGTTTATCAATTCTAGGGAGGAAAAACACATGCCTTAGTTAAGAAAGCTCTTGTGTTTCGATTCGTGAATTTGCTAAGAGAAGAAATATCTTATCAAATAAGATATATTGGTGTTAGACTTAATATGGGTAACTTCAATATTACATATCATGAGTATGTGATTAATTTAAACCAACGTACCGATGTGCATATCCTTCCAGAATTGTCGAGTATCCCACGATATGGATTTAATTTTGTGAGTTTTGATACTCTCAATGCTCTTGGGTTTGATTACACCTATTTGGTTGGTAAGATTATTATTTTAGAAAAAGTATAATTCATTGATAAATTTATTTATTTTATTGATAATTTCGGTTGTATTTTTTTCTTAACAAATTTATTGACAACAAACTTTTTTTTTAATTTTAATTGATTCTAAATGTTGTTGAATATATTGCTGGAATTGGGAGTAAAAGGACTCTTGAAAAAGATGGCAAGTCTACCAAGTACAATATTATTGAATCTTTATAGTAATACAAATGGGGAGCTCATATGCTGATGTGGCCCTCATACGTTGAGTTTGGTAATTTATTTGTTTAGGTGTCGTCACAAAAATTTTTAGGATTATATTTATAAATAATAAATTATTATTTGCTTAGGTTGTTACTTTTTAATTTTAAATTATTTGCTTAGGTTGTTTTACTTAAATTGTTATTTTTTAAATTTTAGCTTGTTTTACTTGAAAAAAGATCCTCTAAAGTGACAATGCTAGTAAAGTAATAAAGTAATGCTTTAATCACCTTTAAATTTGTAATATTTATTATTTGTGAACCCCACTATCTTCATGAAATGGTGATAAATAGTGTACTTTTTTCTCTAAAGTGACAATATAACTTTAGAGGAGTCAGATCTGTTTTACTTAGGTAGTTATTGTTATTTGTTTAGGTTGTTATTATTAAATTTTAAGTTATTTACAGATTACTCTTTTAAATCATATATTATTGTTTACTTAAATTGTTACTTTTTAATTTTAAGTTATTTGCTCATAAATTAAAACTTTTAAAAAATTAATTTACGTATACGAGTGATAATATTATAAACACTACAAAGCTACAAAAATTCTCCATTACCATACTCAATTGAGATGGTTTGGCTCGATGAAGACGTGGATTTATTACATATTTCTTAAATAATATTAAATTTATATTATTCATATTTTAAATTTGTTTGTTTATCCCTATTTAATTGTTCTTTGTTTTTTATTTATCAATTTTAGGGAGGAAAAATACATGCCTCAGTTAAGAAAGTTCTTGTATCTCGATCCGTAAATTTGTTAAGAGAAGGAATATCTTATCAAATAAGATATTTTGGTGTTGGACTCAATGTGGGTAACTTCAAGACTACATATTAGGAGTATGTGGTTAATTTTTAAACCAACGTACCGATGTGCATATACTTCGAGAATCGTCAAGTATCCCACAATATGAATTTAATTTTATGAGTTTTGACACTCTCAATGCTCTTGGGTTCGATTACACCTATTTGGTTGGTACGATTATTGTTTTAGAAAAATTATAATAATTTATTGATAAATTCGGGGGTATTTTTTTCATAACAAACTTATTGACAACAAACTTTTTTTTATTTTAATTCATTTAAGATGTTATTGGATATCTTGCTGAAATTGGGAGTGAGAGAACTCTTAAAAAAGATGGCAAGTCTACCAAGTACAATATTATTGAATCTTTTTAGTGATACAAATCGGAAGCTTATATGTTGACGTGGCGCTCATACGTTGAGTTTGGAATTTATTTGTTTAGGTGTCGTCACTAGAAACTTTTAGAATTATATTTAAAAATTATAAATTATTATTTGGTTAAGTTGTTACTTTTTAATTTTAAATTATTTGCTTAGGTTGTTTTACTTAAGTTGTTATTTTTTAAATTTTAGATTGTTTTACTTGGAAAAAGATCTTCTAAAGTGACAATGCTAGTAAAGTAATATATTGATGCTTTAATCATCTTTAAATTTGTAACATTTATTATTTGTGAGCCCCATTATCTTAATCCAAAGGTGATTAATGATGTACTTTTTCTCTAAAGTGACAATATAACTTTGGAAGAGTCGGATCCGTTTTACTTAGGTAGTTACTTTTTAAATTTTAAGTTAGTTGTTTAGGTTGTTATTTTTAAATTTTAAATTTTAGGTTGTTTTACTTGGAAAAAATTCTCTAAAGCGACAATGCTAGTAAAGTAATAAAGTGATGCTTTAATAACCTTTAAATTTGCAACATTATTTATTAGTGAGCCCCATTATCTTAATCCAATGGTGATTAATGGTGTACTTTTTTCTCTAAAGTAAAAATATAACTTTAGAGGAGTCTGATCCGTTTTACTTAGGTAGTTATTTTCAAATTTTAAATTATTTGTTTAGGTTGTTATTTTTAAATTTTAAGTTATTTACAGAATACTCATTTAAAACATAAATTATTAGTTACTTAAGTTGTTACTTTTTAATTTGAAGTTATTTGCTCATAAATTAAAATTTTTGAAAGAATTAATTTACGTATACGAGTGATAAGGTTATGAACACTACAAAGCTACAAAAATTCTCCATTATCATACTCAATTGAGATGGTTTGGCTCGATGAAGACATGAATTTCTTACCAATTTTTTAAGTAATAATAAATTAATATTATTCATATTTTAAATTTATTTGTTTATCCCTATTTAATAGTTCTTTGATTTTTGTTTATCAACTCTAGGGAGGAAAAATACACGCCTCAATTAAGAAAGCTCTTGTGTCTCGATCCTTGAATTTGCTAAGAGACGGAATATCTTATCAAATAAGATATTTTGGTGTTAGACTCAATGTACGTAACTTCAAGACTACATATCATGAGCATGTGGTTAATTTAAACAAACGTACCGATGTGCATATACTTCCAGAATCGTCAGGTGTCCCACAATAAGAATTTAATGTTGTGAGTTTTGACACTCTCAATACTTCAAGGTTCGATTACACCTATTTGGTTGGTAAGATTATTATTTTAGAAAAAGTGTAATTCATTGAAAAATTTATTTATTTTATTAATAATTTTGGTTGTATTTTTTCTTAACAAACTTATTGATAACAATTTTTTTTTATTTTAATCTATTCTAGATATTATTGAATATCTTGCTGGAATTGGGAGTGAGAGGACTCTTGAAAAAGATGACAAGTCTACCAAGTACAATATTGTTGAATCTTTAAAGTAATACAAATGGAGAGCTCGTATGTTGACGTGGCGCTCATATGTTGAGTTTTGGAGTTTATTTGCTTAGGTGTCGTCACTAAAAATTTTTCTAATTATGTTTATAAATTGTAAATTATTATTTGCTTAGGTTATTATTTTATAATTTTAAATTATTTGCTTGAGTTGTTTTACTTAAGTTGTTATTTTTTAAATTTTAGATTGTTTTACTTGAAAAAAGATCCTCTAAAGCGACAATGCTAGCAAAGTAATAAAGTGATGCTTTAATCACCTTTAAATTTGCAACATTTATTATTTGTGAGCCCCACTATCTTAATCCAATGGTGATTAATGGTGTACTTTTTTTTCTAAAGTGAAAATATAACTTTAGAGGAGTTAGATCCGTTTAACTTAGGTTGTTATTTTTCAAATTTTAAGTTATTTATTTAGGTTGTTATTTTTAAATTTTAAGTTATTTACAGAGTACTCATTTAAATCATAAATTATTAGTTACTTAAGTTGTTACCTTTTAATTTTAAGTTATTTGCTCAGAAATTAAAATTTTTGAAAGAATTAATTTACGTATATGAGTGATAAGGTTATGAACACAACAAAGCTACAAAAATTCTCCATTATCATACTCAATTGAGATGGTTTGGCTCGATGAAGACATGAATTTCTTACCAATTTTTTAAATAATATTAAATTAATATTATTCATATTTTAAATTTGTTTGTTTATTCTAATTTAATTGTTCTTTGATTTTTGTTTATCAATTCTAGGGAGGAAAAATACACGCCTCATTTTAAGAAAGCTCTTATGTCTCAATCCGTTAATTTGTTAAGAGACAGAATATCTTATCAATTAAGATATTTTGGTGTTGGACTCAATGTGCGTAACTTCAAAACTACATATCATGATTATGTGGTTAATTTAAACCAACGTACCGATGTGCATATAGTTCCAGAATCGTCAGGTATCCCACGATATGAATTTAATGTTGTGAGTTTTGACATTCTCAATACTACAGGGTTCGATTACACCTATTTGGTTGGTAAGATTATTGTTTTAGAAAAAGTATATTCATTGATAAATTTATTTATTTTATTGATAATTTTGGTTGTATTTTTCTTTTAACAAACTTATTGACAATAATTTTTTTTATTTTAATCCATTCTAGATGTTATTGGATATCTTGTTGGAATTAAGAGTGAGAGGACTCTTGAAAAAGTTGACAAGTCTACCAAGTACAATATTATTAAATCTTTAAAGTAATACCAATTGGAAGTTCATATGCTGATGTGACGCTCATACGTTGAGTTTAGAAATTTATTTGCTTAGGTTTCGTCACTAGAAATTTTTATAATTATGTTTATAAATTGTAAATTATTATTTGCTTAGGTTGTTACTTTATAATTTTAAATTATTTGCTTGAGTTGTTTTACTTAAGTCGTTATTTTTTAAATTTTAGGTTGTTTTACTTGAAAAAAGATCATCTAAAGTGACAATGCTAGTAAAGTAATAAAGTGATACTTTAATCACCTTTAAATTTGTAATATTTATAATTTGTGAGCCTCACTATCTTAATCCAAGGGTGATTAATGGTGTACTTTTTTCTCTAAAGTGATAATATAACTTTAGAGGAGTCGCATCTATTTTACATAAGTAATTATTTTTTAAATTTTAAGTTATTTGTTTAGGTTGTTATTTTTAAATTTTAAGTTATTTACAGATTACTCTTTTAAATCATAAATTATTATTTACTTAAGTTGTTACTTTTTAATTTTAAGTTATTTGCTCAAAAATTAAAATTTTCGAAAAAATTAATTTACGTATACGAGTGATAATATTATGAACACTACAAAGCTAACAAAATTTTCCATTATCATACTCAATTAAGATGGTTTGCCTTGATGAAGACGCGAATTTTTTACTAATTTCTTAAATAATATTAAATTTATATTATTCATATTTTAAATTTGTTTGTTTGTCCCATTTAATTGTTTTTTTATTTTTGTTTATCAATTCTAGAGAGAAAAAATACACACCTCAGTTAAGAAAGCTCGTGTCTCGATCCATAAATTTGCTAAGAGACGGAATATCTTATCAAATAAGATATTTTGGTGTTGGACTCAATTTGGGTAACTTTAAGTCTACATATCATGAGTGTGTGGTTAATTTAAACCAACGTACTAATGTGCATATACTTCTAGAATCGTCAAGTATCCCACGATATGGATTTAATTTTTTGAATTTTGACACTCTCAATAATTCTAAGATTGATTACACCTATTTGGTTGGTAAGATTATTGTTTTAGAAAAAGTATAATTCATTGATAAATTTATTTATTTTATTGATAATTTCGGTTTATTTTTTTCTTTACAAATTTATTGAAAACAATTTTTTTTTTTAATTTTACTCTATTCTAGAAGTTATTGGATATCTTACTCGAATTAGGAGTGGAAGGACTCTTGAAAAAGATGGCAAGTTTACCAAGTACAATATTATTTTTTTTTTTTACAAATTTATTGAAAATAATTTTTTTTAATTTTAATCCATTCTATAAGTTATTGGATATCTTACTCGAATTGGGAGTGGGAGGACTCTTGAAAAAGATGACAAGTTTATCAAGTATAATATTATTGAATCTTTATTGTAATATAAATGGAGAGCTTATATGCTGACGTGGCGTTCATACGTTGAGTTTGGGAATTTATTTGCTTATGTGTCGTTACTAGACATTTTTAGAATTATATTTATAAATTATAAATTTTTATTTGATTTGGTTGTTACTTTTTAATTTTAAATTATTTGCTTAGGTTGTTTTACTTAAGTAGTTATTTTTTAAATTTTAAATTGTTTTACTTGAAAAAAGATCCTTTAAAATGACAATACTAGTCAAGTAATAAAGTGATGCTTTAATCACCTTTAAATTTGCAACATTTATTATTTTTGAGCCCCACTATCTTAATCCAAGGGTGATTAATGATCTACATTTTTCTTTAAAGTAACAATATAACTTTAGAGGAGTTTGATCTGTTTTACTTATGTAGTTATTTTTCAAATTTTAAGTTATTTGTTTAGATTGTTATTTTTAAATTTTAAGTTATTTACGGGTTTTCCTTTTAAATCATAAATTATTATTTACTTAAGTTATTACTTTTTAATTTTAAGTTATTTTCTCATAAATTAAAATTTTCAAAAAAATTAATTTACGTATACGAATAATAAGGTTATGAACACTACAAAATTAAGAAAATTCTCTATTACCATACTTAATTGAGATGGTTTGTCTCGATGAAGACTTGAATTTCTTACCAATTTTTTAAATAATTTTAAATTTATATTATTTATATTTTAAATTTGTTTGTTTATCCCCATTTAATTGTTCTTTGATTTTTGTTTATCAATTCTAGGGAGAAAAAATACACGCCTCAGTTAAGAAAGTTATTGTGTCTCGATCCGTGAATTTGCTAAGAGAAAGAATATCTTATCAAATAAGATATTTTGGTGTTGGATTTAATGTGAGTAACTTCAAGACCACATATCATGAGTATGTGGCTAATTTAAATCAACGTACCGATGTGCATATAGTTCCAGAATCGTCAAGTATCCCACGATATGGATTTAATTTTGTGAGTTTTGACACTCTTAATACTCGTGGGTTCGATTACATCTATTTGGTTGGTACGTTTATTGTTTTTAAAAAAAGTATAATTCTTTGATAAATTTATTTATTTTATTGATAATTTCAGTTGTATTTTTTTCTTAACAAACTTATTGACAACAATTTTTTTTTAATTTTAATCCATTTTAGATGTTATTGGATATAATTCTGAAATTGAGAGTGAAAAGACTCTTGAAAAAGATGTCAAGTCAACTAAGTATAATATTATTGAATCTTTATAGTAATACAGATGGGGAGCTCATATGTTGAGGTGGTGCTCATATGTTGAGTTTGAGAATTTATTTGCTTATGTGTCGCTATTAGAAATTTTTAGAATTATATTTATAAATTATAAATTGCTATTTGCTTAGGTTGTTACTTTTTTATTTTAAATTATTTGCTTAGATTGTTTTACTTAAGTTGTTATTTTTTAAATTTTAGGTTGTTTTACTTGTTAAAAGATCCTCTAAAGTGACAATGCTAGTAAAGTAATAAAGTGATACTTTAATCACCTTTAAATTTGTAATATTTATTATTTGTGAGACCCACTATCTTAATCCAAGGGTGATTAATAGTGTGCTTTTTTCTCTAAAGTAACAATATAACTTTAAAGGAGTCGTATCTGTTTTAGTTAGGTAGTTATTTTTCAAATTTTAAGTTATTTGTTTAGGTTGCTATTTTTAAATTTAAAGTTATTTACGAATTACTCTTTTAAATCATAAATTATTATTTACTTAAGTTATTACTTTTTAATTTTAAGTTATTTGTTCATAAATTAAAATTTTAAAAAAATTCTCCATTATCATATTCAATTGAGATGGTTTGTCTCGATAAAGACGTGAGTTTCTTACCAATTTTTTAAATAATATTACATTTATATTATTTATATTTTAAATTTGTTTATTTATCCCCATTTAATTGTTCTTTGATTTTTGTTTATCAATTCTAGGGAGAAAAAATACACGTCTCAGTTAAGAAAGCTCTTGTGTCTCAATCCGTGAATTTGCTAAGAGATGGAATATCTTATCAAATAAGATATTTTGGTGTTGGACTTAATGTGGGTAACTTCATGACCTCATATCATGAGTATGTGATTAATTTAAACCAACGTACCGATATACAGATAGTTTCAGAATCGTTAAGTATCCTACGATATGGATTTAATTTTGTAAGTTTTGACACTCTCAATTTTAACAACTCTAATTTTTGCACTAACGCGAGTTTTATTTTTTTAAAATAATATTTTAAAGCGATTAGTTTTATTTTGACGAGCCGATTTCGAACTCCGAAATAAAATAGATGGTAATATAATTTTATTATTATCTTATTTATCTATTTTACTTGCTCTAATTATAATGAAGCCTAGATAATAATATTAATATTATTATCAAGTCCGACTTTTGCTAATAAAATTAATTATTGATATTTTTTGATGGATTTAGAGTTGCTAAAACTCTATCACATATCTTTATATTCCTAAATTACTAATGTCATCTATATTAATAATTCATATATATTTAATCATATATATTATTATTATAATTATATTAGCATTGTTATCATTATTATTATTATTACTTTACGCTATT
>NC_029787.2:102377126-102377952 GCF_000816755.2 Arachis ipaensis | reverse complement strand
TATTAGTTGGCAGAAAGCCATTAAAAAAATGGTAAATAAAGAAAAAAACAAAATGAAACAAACAAATGAGGCTTATGTATGCGTTGACACATAATCATTTTCATCTCATTAGTCATCATCATCTAGCTTTAGCTAAGCTCATTTGCATACGCAGTGAGCAATAGAGAAGAAAGAGTGACCGAGAGAGAAAGAGGGAGAACCGTAACTACCAAAACTTTCGGCTTCGATTTTGTGCGATCTGTAATTTCAATAAAAAATTTAATCTGATAAAAATATTTGTATTTTTTTTCTCTACGTGTTAGTTTTACTTTTGATCGATAGAAGTTAATGGTGACGTAATTCTCTTATTCTTTGGGATCGGCCAATTAGCTAGAGTTCTAGGAGGCATAGATGATTTCAGATATTTTTTTTTTGGCAACTCGGTCAGCAAGCTTTACCGAAATTTCGAATATTTTAATTTCGTACGGAAGTAAAATTTCGATAAATTCTCACAGATTAAATTTGAGTTAGATAAGTGAATGATTGTTGTGATTAATTATTGATGGAGTGTGGTTGACTTTATATTGAATTTTATGGATATATTATTATATGTGATTAAGCTTGTGATTTGATTATGTTTGTGCTGCCCAAACCGTGATAATGAAATTGATTTGAAACTGTCATTGTGTTAGTTTTGAATAAAATGGATGAGGATTAATGGCCGAGGAATTAAATTAAAAGCTGTTGAAAAAAATCGGTAATCGAAAAAGCTCGAAAAATGGATTTAAAATCAAGTATATATTTTGAAAGGTCACAAAAAAATATTTTGGTTTTGAAAAATTTTTTG
>NC_029787.2:102366315-102377101 GCF_000816755.2 Arachis ipaensis | reverse complement strand
AAAAGTAAAATATTTAAAAGCATAAAGAATAGAACGTTAACAAGCAGATTTTGATATAAAAATAGTAATAATAACACTCTTTTATTTTTAAAACTTGCATTATTTATATCATTATAATATATTAGTATTTTATTTAAAAGATAGTATTTTATTTAAGACACTTAGGAAAAGGCGAGGGAATAATGTGAGGATGATTTATATTATGAACAATAAGAAATAAAGAAGAAGAAAGAAAAGAAAAGGAAAGAAAAATATTAAAGAAACCTTGCCACAGAAGAGCAGAGAGCAAAGATTAAAAGAATCTAAAGAATCTTTACCACATGAGAGCAGAGAATAGGAATAAAAGAAACAAAAGAAAGAACGAAATGAAAAGGAGATAAGTAGAAGTATTATTTGACATTGAGAACAAGTTGAGATGATTATGTACCTGCTGAAAACGAGTAGACATGGTGGTGAGTAATAAACCCCATTTTTAGGGTTTATCCTGTGCTTAATCTAGTGGATTTTATCCATTATTCTCACACTTATTCATACAATTCGCATGTTTTACGTTTTCCTTCATGATTTTGTGCTATGATTGAAAACATGCTTCTTTGGCCTTATATTTGCTAATATTAATCCTCTCTTATTACCATTCGATGCCGTGATATGTGCGTTAAGTGATTTCAGGGATTATAGGGCAAGAATGACTTAGAGGATGGAAAGGAAGCATGCAAAAGTGGAAGGAATACAAGAAACTGAAGGAACTGCTAAAGCTGTCCAGCCTGACCTCTTGGTACTAAAACGGCCATAACTTGAGCTACAGAGGTTCAAATGAGCGGTTCCAGTTGCGTTGAAAAGCTAACATTCGGGGCTTTGCAACGATATATAATTTGTTATAGCTTCCCCGAAGATAGGTGACGCACACGCGTGGATCACGCGCACGCGTGACCTGGCAAAAATCCAATCCACGCTCACGCGTGACAGTGTCGTGTGCTGGACGTATCAGAAATCGCTGGGGCGATTTCTGGGCTATTTTTGACCCAGCTTTTAGCCCAGAAAACACAGATTAGAGGCTATAAAGTGGGAGAATCCATCCATTCATGGAAACAACATTCATAATTCATAATTTTAGATTTTAGATGTAGTTTCTAGAGAGAGGCTCTCTCCTCTCTCTTAGGATTTAGGATTTAGGATTTCTCTTAATTTTAGGATTGCTTCTTCATTCCATGTTCAATGTTCCTTTAATTTAATTTCTCTTCTACTTTTATTTATTCTATGGCTTTAGTCTGTTTATTTTCCCAATTTGATTTATGAACTCTCCATGTTAGATTTGATTTCTTTATTTAATGCAATTTGAGGTATTTCAGATTTATGATTGCTTTCTTCTATTTATGATATAAATAATTTGAATTTTTCTCCTTTTGACTTTGGTTGAGTAATTGGTGACACTTGAGTTGTCAAACTCAGCTGTTGATTGAAAATTGGAATTTGCTGATTGATTTGGATCCCTCTAAAGCTAGTCTTTCCATAGGAGTTGACTAGGACTTGAGGAATCAAATTGATTAGTCCACTTGACTTTCCTTTATTTAGTAAGGGTTAACTAAGTGGGAGTAATAAACAATTCTAATCACACCTGATAAGGATAACTAGGATGGAATTTCCAGTTCTCATACTTTGCCAAGAGTTTTTATAGTTAGTTTGTTTCCATTGCCATTTACTATTGTTGCTTTTTATCTTAAAAAAAATCCAAAAAGATACTTTTTCCATAACCAATAATAAACACACCTCCCTGCAATTCCTTGAGAGACGACCCGAGGTTTAAATACTTCGGTTATAAATTTTATTGGGTTTGCTTTAGTGACAAATAATATTTTTTGTACGAAAGGATTCTTTGTTGATTTAGAAACTATACTTACAACGGAAATTTATATGTAAAATTCTTTAATAGCAGAGAAACCAATCGTCAAAATGGCGCCGTTGCCGGGGAATTGCAAACGTGTGCCTTATTATTGGTTATTGTAAATATTTACTTTTTCGTTTCTTTGTTAGTATTTCTAGTCTTAGGAGTTTATTTTCATTAATTTTTATTAATTTTTATTTTCTTTAGCTACTATGAATTTTCACCCCTCTGGTTTCAAGTTTGTTTCCAATGTTGTTGTAAGGAATGGAAGCTATAACGAGAACATGCATCAAGGTTGGAAGAATCAAAGATGGGAGGAGCCACAAGGATTTGATCAACCTTCTTGGCAACAACCTCCTCCAATGCGCTATAACCAACAACCATTATATGATGCATACCAAGACAATAGTTATGGTGGACCTTTTCGTGACAACCAACCTCCACCAAATTACTATGGTCAAGAGCCATTCCAGGGTGCATACCAAGATGATGAATATGGTGGACCCCCTTGTAATTACCAACAAGCCCCGCCATATGCTTATGAACCCCCTCCTCAACATAACTCTGAACCACCATATTGGTGTACGAAATTGTGATCTCTGGTAATGGCTCCAAAAACTTGGTGCTCTAATCTCAATTCATAATTTGTCACAACTTCGATACAACTAACCGGCAAGTGCACTGGGTCGTCCAAGTAATAAACCATACGTGAGTAAGGGTCGATCCCACGGAGATTGTTGGTATGAAGCAAGCTATGGTCACCTTGTAAATCTCAGTCAGGCGATAATAATTGATTATGGAGTTTTCGAAAATAATACTAATTAAACAGAAAATAGGGATAGAAACACTTATGTAATTCATTGGTGAGAATTTCAGATAAGCGTCTAGAGATGCTTTCGTTCCTCTGAATCTCTGCTTTCCCGCTGTCTTCATCCAATCAGTCTTACTCCTTTCCATGGCTGGCTTTATGCAAGGGCATCACCGTTGTCAATGGTTACATCCCCTCCTCTTGTGAAAATGGTCCAAATGCTCTGTCACAGCACGGTTAATCATCTGAGGTTCCCGATCATGCTGGAATAGGATTCACCCTCCTTTTGCGTCTGTCACTACGCCCAGCAATCGCGNATAATAAACTAGCTACTAGGGTTTACAGAAGTAAGTAATTGATGCATAAATCCACTTTCGGGGTCCACTTGGTGTGTGCTTGGGCTGAGATTGAAGTCTACACGTGGAGAGGTCATTCTTGAAGTTGAACGCCAGCTTTTGTGCCAGTTTGGGCATTGAACTCCACTTTGCAACTTGTTTCTGGCGCTGGACGCCAGAATTGGGCAGAGAGCTGGAGTTGAACGCCAGTTTGCATCGTCTAAACTTGGGCAAAGTATAGACTATTATATATTTCTGGAAATCCCTGGATGTCTACTTTCCAACTCAATTGGAAGCGCACTATTTTGAGTTCTGTAGCTCTAGAAAATCCATTTTGAGTGCAGAGAGGTCAGAATCCAACAGCATCAGCAGTCCTTCTTCAACCTCTGAATCTGATTTTTGCTCAAGTCTCTCAATTTCAGCCAGAAAATACCTGAAATCACAGAAAAACACACAAACTCATAGTAAAGTCCAGAAATGTGAATTTAACATAAAAACTAATGAAAACATCCCTAAAAGTAACTAGATCCTACTAAAAACATACTAAAAACAATGCCAAAAAGCGTATAAATTATCCGCTCATCACATATTCACCAACCAATTTCTACCATTCACCAACAAATGAACTCTTCTATCCACCCCAACCTCCATTGGATAACAACACACTCATCTCTAACATCATTAGTCTCACCTCTACACTCCAAAATCTTATATCCCGCATGAACCATCCCTCTACCTCCAATATTCAACCCTCAACCTCTAGTGCACTTCCTTTTCAATCACATAATGATCTTTCCATCCCATCACCACCCTCCATAGAAGAGCACCCACATTCATCAATCCAAGAGCAAGATGATCCCAATTATGCTATTGATATGGAACAAGAAATAAGGAATCATCTTCGCGAATCCATACTTCATAAGAAGCTAGAGGAAGCCCTACAGATGAAGGTAGTAGAGACCCTTAAAGTCGAAGGAGTGGTTGAAGAATTAGTGAAGGAAGACATCAAGAAGGAGTTTGATTTTGTCTTATGGTAAGAGGAGGCCCAAAATGTGGAGATAGAAGAGACCCTTGAAGATGAAAGAGTAGTTGAAAGGAGTTGTCATGGAAAGAAAATCATCAAGGATGAGTATGATTTTATACTAAAATAACTGGACAAAGCAGTAATTATTGAAGAGGAGAAAGTGGTTGAAGACTTGGGAGATGCAGAACCTCCATGGGAAAGTCCAGTCATAGAACCTCCTTCCAAGACATTTGAATTTGATGTTGAAGAGGGTGTACAACCTCCAAGGCATGTCATGGCTAAAGACTTTGAAGAGGTTGATCAAGAGATGTAGATTAAAAAAGAAGAAGCACAACCTCCCATGCCTTTGGTGAGTAATGAAGAAGAGATTGAATTGGAACAAAGCTACCAAGAGGAAGATGTTGATATTGAAGAAGCTTGCAAAGAGGTGGAAGTTGTCAAAGAAGAGCCCAAGGGAATGGAGTTGGAGATCACCTTGCCAAAGTTGTTGGAGACCTCTCCCCCAAATCCATTACCATCCAATACAACATTCAAGTGGGTAAAACACTTATCCTTAACCTTTACCTTCCCACTTGAATATGGGCTACTTGAGACAGATGGTCAGCTTAGAGCTCTTTGTGGCCTTAAGAATAAGAGGGAGATGGTTAGTGGTTGGCAACACAATCCTAGGCTCATTGTGGTTAGGAGCTCAAGGCCTGATTGAAATGGTTGGCATAATTCTCAATTAATTGAGTCTAGGAGGATGTTTAGGCGCCTAAATGAGAATTCTAAGACTGAACCACCCGGATGGAATCATCATGATCCACTTGAAGACGGGTGTAGAAACAAGATTTAGGATCCGGGAATATATGAGGATCAAATTTGGGAGCTCAAAGCTTGTGAAGAACTCCATCAAAGCTTGAGAAATTTACTTGGTATTGATAGAGCTTATTGGAAGTCCAAGCATTGGTGGAAGTTTCAAGACGAGTTCAAGCACAAGCCACCATGACAAGGAGCTCACCGAATATCCAACTTAAGGACTATAACTAAAAGTGCTAGGTGGGAGACAACCCACCATGGTATAATCGTTCTTTTTTTATTCTTAATCTTATTTTATTTTATTTTTACTAGTGTTCATTCATAATTTCTACATATTCACTTGCATTTTGCATTTGCATCTGCATACACATAAAAAAAAGTGGCAGAGAGTTGCGTGGGAGCAATGCAAAAAGTGTGCCAATCGCACAAGCATCACCACACGCACGCGTTCCTCATGCGTGCGCGTCATTTTGAACATTTGGCACTTCACGCGTACGCGTCAATGACGCGCATGCATGACCTAGAAAAATCGGCGTAAAGAGGTGTCAGGCCAAAAGTTGTGCTGGCTTGATGTGGGCACTGTGCCCAAGGCACAAATTCACCCACGCGTACGTGTCCCTGACGCGTGTGCGCCATTTTCAAATTCTGACCACTCACACGTACGTGTCAATGATGCGCACGCGTCACATGTTATTTTGGCACACACCCCAAGACAAACAGAGAGTTGTGCGCGCGCAAGGATGTCTTCGCGCGAGTAGCACATATACGGTCATGCGTACACGTGACCGATGCCCACGCATCACCTTCCAATTTTTGCGACCCACGCGTATGCGTGGAGTACGCGTGCGCGTTACTAGCGCAACACCACCAAATCCCTACGCTGCCACTTTTCTTATCTTTTCTTTTCTAATCCTTATTTCTTTCTTCTTTATTATCCATTCTTTTTCTCCTTCTCTCTCCTTCATTTCTCCTTTCTTCCTTCATTCTTCTTTCAATTATTGCATTTAATTACTTTTCTTCTAAATTTTTTCTCTTTCATGCTTAGTTATTTATGGTTTCTTTTTCATACTTTTCTTTTTTCTTCATAATTTTTTTTATGTTGGTGTTGGAGTCTTATTTGGGTAGTACCTTATTATACTTGAGCTTGTGGATATTATATGAAGTGATTTGATAATTGACATATTAATTTGGTTCTCATATACATTTAGATTACATTATTTTCATTCCTATTTTAACTTGCACACCCAGTGTTTGTAAAAAAGCTTTTATGGCATTTTGAATCCTATTTTATTTTCCTCTTCGCTTGCATGCCTCTTTTTCACAACACTTGTGCTCCACATGTATTTGGGATTATCATTCACAATTATCATCATTACACATGCTCTTTAATTTGGCACATTTATTACTTGATGCTTGAGTTCTGCTTCTCATGCCTAGTACTTGTATGCTTTTACCCTCTTGCATCTAGTTATTATAAATTGCCTTCTTGTAGCTACCATGTATTTAAGCCATTATCTTTTCTTTGGCATTCATTATCACTTAAAATTTTCTCCCTTCCAGTCTTAGTTATCTATATTTCTCACTCTTCCTTTTTCTTCTTCCTTAGGCATGGGTACCAAGAAAGGAAAAGAGAAAGACACTGACAAGATACCAGCAAGGAGAGGAACCAAGAGACCTCCAACTAAGGCGCCTCCATCTACAAGCGTCAGTTGGAGCAACCCGTCCACTTGCACATCTTAGCATGCACCGAGGACGGTGCAATCTTTAAGTGTGGGAGGTCGATACCGATGTCTATGGGTTAGTTATTTTCTTCTCAACACCAATATTTTACTTTATTTGTTAGTTTATTGTTTTATTTGCATGTTTAATTGCATGTTTGTTTGATTTTTTTTTGCATTTAGTTACTACTTGGTTGAAGTAATATTTTCTTTTTCAAGACCCTTTTTATGGTATTTTACTAATTTAAATTTAAAATTTTTATTGGACTTGTTTGAAGAAATTTTATTTTGGAACATGGTCTAGAGCTCGAACACACAAAACCAGTGAGATTTTGAGCCTAATTGATTGATTGCATCTTATCAACCAATATTTTATTTTTGGTGTGTGTTGTTCTCTCTAAAATTGTGATCTTTATCTTGCTTAATTCTATATTTCTACGGTTTGATGTATGCATACACTTACATGATTGAGGCCTTATTTCACTAAGCTTACATACCCATATGGCCTTACCTTTCATTATCCCTTGCAAACCAATTTTGAGCCTATTTTACCCCTTTGTTCTTTACTTTAGCACATCATTAACTCTAAGCGGAAAACAATAATGTCCTTAATTTGAATCCTTGGTTAGCTTAGACTAGTGACAGTGCTCACGAATTAAGTGTGGGGAAATTGGGTTTGCCAATATTTGGTTTGAGAATTGGGTGTTGTGTATTCTTGAGAAAGTATGAAGAAGAATGTTAAGAATATGTTTATGCATTCAATACCTTAATCATATGCATTGAAAAAGAAAAGAAAAAAAATATTTATTAAGAAAAAAAATAGAAAAAGAAAAAAAAAGAGAGAAAAAGAAAAGAAAAAGAGCAAATAATAAAAAGGGACAAAATGCCCCAAAGTAAATGGTGAAAGCAATGCATATGAGTTGTACTCAAATTCGGATGCAAGAATATGTGGAAACCATAATTAATGGGTAGTCAGGCTTTATATTATGATTACGTGGATTGTCCTAAGTTAGGTGAGAAGTTTAGGTTAATTAAGGATTCAGATTTTAGTCCACTTAGCCAAATATAATCCTACCTTGACCCTAACCCCATTACAACCCTTAAAAGACCTCTTGATTTGTGTATTTGTGCATTAAACTTTTGTTGATTGGTAGAAGAAGAGCAAGCCTTAGAAAGCAAGATTAGTAGAGAATTGAGAGAATCGAACCTCAAACACCTGAGCGATTAGAGCGTATACACTTCCAGTGAGGGTTCGATGCTCGATTCCTTGTTCCCGGCTTTCATGAGCTATCTTCTTCTTGCAAGTCTATTTGTACTTCATTTTTATGATTTGAATTAGTGAAATCTAGTTTATATTTGTTCTTGAAAGATTTATTTACTTTTTACCAAGTAGGTAAAAGCATTTTGCATTTAGCTGCTGATAAACCACTATTTTATGGTTTATATTGTGCTTAATTGTATGATTTTATCAATTCTTTACCCACTTATTCATATGATTGGCATGCATTTATATTTCCTTCCTAAAATTATTACATGATTGAATATTTGCTTCCTAAAGACTTTTAATTATGTATTTTAATTCTCCTTCATTCCATTAGATGCCGTGATCTGTGTGTTAAGTGTTTCAGGCTTTATAGGGCATGAATGACTTGGAGATTGGAAATGAAGCTTACAAAAATGGAAGGAACACAAGAAATTGAGGAGATGACCAGCGAGAAGTGACGCGGACGCATGGCTCACGCGACCGCGCGGATTGGAACTGCACAAGTGACGCGGAGGCGTGGACGACGCGCACGCGTGGCAAGGCAAAATGCCGAATGACGCGATCGCGTGACATGCTAGGGGCGATTTTGGACCCTGTTTTGACCCAATTTTCGGCCCAGAAAAGCAGACTAGAGCCAAGGAACATGGAGAAACGGAGGAGAACATTCATTACAGACAATTCTCAATTTTAGATCTAGTTTTTACTTCTCCTCTAGGTTTTTTCTCTACACATTCATAGTTCTTAGGATTTTATTTTTATTGCTTTTCGCATTGGGATATTGAGAAGAGTTATTACCTCAGCAAGACTTCGTCATTCTCGTTTGTTTTCTTTACCTGTCTCTTACTCTTCCATGTCCTTTGTTTACTCAGAAATATTATTGGATTATTTTTAGAATTTATTAATACAAGAACTATTTTTATTTTTTTATTGATCCCTTTGATTATTATTTATCATGTCTTTATATATTTTCCTTTCCTATGTTATGAATTCTACATTTACAATGAGCGAGTAGTTCCATAACTTGGATGGGAGTTGATTGAAAGGAAGACCTTGAGTTGGAATGCTTAAAAGAAAAATTGTAATTGGGTTTATTATTGGATTGCCCTCTAGTCACTGACACCAATCCTTTTCAATTGAGCGGATTGGAATTTGTGAATAGAAAAAGCTTTCCAACTTGCTTGACTTTCCCTTACCTAGTAAGGGATAACTAAACAAAACAACCCTCAATTATTAATTAATCTTGAGAGTACTCCAACAAGAATAGGGCTTCCAACTAATCTACTCCCAGTCAATGTTTTTATTTAAAATTACATAAAATTTCCAATTTCCTGTTATTCAACTCAAACCATTTTTGAAAACATCTGATTAATAAAATAGCACATCTCTCTGCAACTCGTTGGGAGATGACCTGGGATTCATACTCCCAGTATTTTAATTTAAATTTTGTGACAACCTTCTAAATTGATAAGCGGATTTCTAGTTGGTTAAGAACTTTACTTGCAACGTATCTCTTCTAATAATTTCTTAACTCGCCAATTTTCGCCACGTCAATTTTTGGCGCTATTGCCGGGGAGTTGCAATAGAGTGCTAAAGTTATTAATTGGAATTTATTTATTTGCATTTTATTTTATTTTGCTACTATGAGCTTCATGTTTCTTTCATTAAATGACGCGTTCACTTCCTGATCCAAGCTTGCCAGTATTCGATCCTGAGATTGAAAGAACTATTTCACGAATAAGGCAAGCTCGGCGTTGGTTAGTCCTCTCTGAGGGCGGATCTGAAACGTCACTTGAGGAAGAAACAGGCTCCCTTTCTGCTGATTCGGTTGATTTACGTGCAGGTGACATGGCAGAACCTAGGAGAATTACTATCCAGGAGGCTGGAGCCCCTGATTTTTCAATGCAACCGTTTCAAGCGCATCACCCAGCGGTGGCTACAAATTTTGAAATAAAAACAGCACTGCTCAATTTGATGCCCAAGTTTCATGGCTTATGGTGCACGAAAATTACTTCACAATGTAATTCCGCACAACTAACCAGCAAGTGCACTGGGTCGTCCAAGTAATACCTTACGTGAGTAAGGGTCGATCCCACGGAGATTGTTGGCTTGAAGCAATCTATGGTTATCTTGTAACTCTTAGTCAGGAAAACAATAAAATAATTCACTTATCAAATTTGATTGCAAGGAATAAAAGGGCAGAACACAAATTATACTTGTATGCAATGATGGAGAATGTGTTGGAGTTTTGGAGATGCTTTGTCTTCTAAAATTCTGCTTTCCTCTGTTTTCTGATTCACGTACGCACGTCCTCCTATGGCAAGCTGTGTATAGGTGGATCACCGTTGTCAATTTAAAATTTGATGAGAGACAAAATAAGTCTCTAAAAGTTGTTTAAATACTCAACTAGTAACCTAGGTTTACAGAAAATGAGTAAACTATGATAGATAGTGCAGAAATCCACTTCTGGGGCTCACTTGGTGTGTGCTGGGGCTGAGACTAAAGCTTCTCACGTGCATAGGGCTGTTTTGGGCGTTCAACGCCAGCTTTGGATCCTTTTCTGGCGTTGAACTCCAACTTGCAACTTGTTTCTGGCGCTGGACGCCAGAATTGGGCAGAGAGCTGGCATTGAACGCCAGTTTACGCCGTTTATTCTTGAGCAAAGTATGAACTATTATATATTGCTGGAAAGCCCTGGATGTCTACTTTTCAACGCAATTGGAAGCACACCATTTGGAGTTCTGTAGCTCCAGAAAATCCATTTTGAGTGTAGGGAGGTTAGAATCCAACAGCATCAGCAGTCCTTTTTCAGCCTGAATCAGATTTTTGCTCAGCTCCCTCAATTTCAGTCAGAAAATATCTGAAATTACAGAAAAACATACAAACTCATAGTAAAGTCTAGAAATGTGGATTTTTCCTAGAAACTAATGAAAATAAACTAAAAACCAACTAAAACATAT
>NC_029787.2:102363016-102366251 GCF_000816755.2 Arachis ipaensis | reverse complement strand
ATATGCACTGTTCAAGCATTCATTCAGAAGACAGAAAGCATTGCCACCACATGTTACTAATTAGAATTTTTCTTATTAAAAACTCGAATTTTATTGCCTCTTATTCAAAAGATCTACTATCTTATTCATGTTTGCTGATGATGAGAAAAATAGACTATAACTTAATTGGAGGTAAAATCAAAATAGACACTAATTACTACTATATGACTCCTAAGGTAAACTCCTATAACGACAACTATCACAGAGTTAAAGCAGAAATTAGAATTTAACAACCTTTGTTCTGGGAAGTGGATGTTCCTCGGATCTATGGGGTGCTTGGTCCTTCAAGGGATAACTTCTGGCGCTTCAATTCCCTCAAGTCACGCCCTTGCTCCTCTTGTTCTTTAATCAAATAGCAAAGAATTTGACTTTGTTCCTTCTGTTCCTTTATTATTTGTTCCATAGCTTCCTGCATCTTGGTAACTGATGTTTCAAGATACTCCCAATATTCAGATTGAGGGATTTCTGGGAGGAATTCCTGTGTTTTCTTCTTGATGGGGTCATCCTGTGCTTGTTGTTTTTCCATTGATGCTTTGGTGATTGGTTTCTCAATTGAGATATACTCAGTTATTCCCATCATTACTCCAGCGTCCTTGCAGAGCAGAGAAATCAAGCTTGGGTAAGCCAACCTGGCCTCTTTAGAATTTTTATTAGCAATTTTGTAGAATTCAGTTGAAATTAGTTGATGAACTTCCACTTCTTTTCCCATCATGATGTAATGGATCATCACTGCTCTTTAAACAGTGACTTCAGATCGGTTGCTAGTGGGCAGCAGAGAATGCCCAATGAAGTCCAGCCATCCTCTGGCGACTGGTTTGAGATCTTCCCTTTTGAGTTGATTTGGGACACCCTTTGTGCTAGTTGTCCACCTTGCTCCAGGGATACATATATCCTCTAGAATCTTATCCAGGCCCTTGTCTGTTCTCATCATTCTCCTGTTGAAAGAGTCTGGATCATCTTTCAGCTGAGGTAGCTTTAAGATCTCTCTGATCTTGTCAAGGATGGTATGAACAATCTTTCCTCTGACCACGGTCCGATATTCATAGAAAGCAGTTCCAAATAGTTTTTGCTTGTCTATCTACCACATATTAGCATAGAACTCCTGGACCATATTCCTTCCCACTTTCGTCTCAGGATTAGCTAGGACCTCCCAGTTCCTGATTCGAATTTGCTCCTGGATCTTCGGATATTCGTCTTCTTTCAGATCGAATCTAACTTCCGGGATCACTGATCTTAGACCCATTATTTTGTAATAATGGTCTAAATGTTCTTTAGATAAGAACTTCCCTTGATTCCAAAGTGGTTTTGGAACGCTCTCTTTCTTGCCTCTTGAAGTGGGTTGTTTTCCCTTAGGAGCCATGATCTTAGTGATCACGGATAAACACACCAAACTTAGAGGTTTGCTTGTCCTCAAGCAAAAGAGAAGAAAGGAGAGGGATAGAAGGAGAGCTAGGTGCAATTGTTGATGGAGGGGGGGGAGGCCGAACCCATATTTAAAGGGAGGGGGTGGGTTTGAAAATTTTGAAAAGATATGATAAAAAAAGATTGATTTGGAAAAGATAAGATAGAAGATATGATAAGAGAGGATATAGTTTAAAATTGAAAAGATATGAAAATTTTTGAAAAAGATAAATCTAAATTTTGAAAAAGATAATGTGGAGATTTGAAAAAGATATTAGTTGTAAAGATAGATTTGTTTTGAAAATTTTGAAAAAGAGTTGAATTGAATTGAAAAAGAGGGTTTGTGCTTATGGATTAAGATACATTTGATATTTTTAAGGTAGGATTTTTAGAAATTAGGGATTTTAGAAATCAGGGTTCTTAATATGTTTATGCAGGAAATCATGAATTGAAGCATGAAAATTAAGATTAAAATGAAGAATATGAAGAAAATTGAATTTACCTCCTCCCCACCATCCTGGCGTTTGAACGCCCAAACGCTGCTTGTTTTGGGCGTTCAACGCCCAAATGCTGCCTCTCCTGGGCGTTCAACGCCCAGCTGCTACTTCTTTCTGGCGTTGAACGCCAGGAAGTCCTTTGTTACTGGGCGTTTTTCTGAACGCCCAAAATGCTGTAAATCTGGCGTTAAACGCCCAGTGGATGCTTCTGTTGGGCGTTGGATGCCTAAAATAGACTTTTACTGGCGTTTTCATGCCAGTGAGCTCTTTTTCTCTGTTTTGTGTGCAGAATCCTTCTGTAACCCTGTGAACTTATACAATTGACTCTTTACCTTAAGATCAGTGAACTTTATATAAAAAAATAAAAATAAAAATAGGGCAAAATGCTTAGAGGATTGATGCCCCTTGGCTGGGTTGCCTCCTAGCAAACGCTTCTTTATTGTCTTTAGCTGGACCTTGCTGAGCTTTTAGTCTAGCTTCAGCCTTGAGCACTCTTGCTCAACATTGCCTTCAAGATAGTGCTTTATTCTCTGTCCATTGACAATAAATTTCTTAGGCTTTATGTTCCAGTTCCACGGGCAGGTGACATGCCTTACCATAGACCAGTTGGTATGGAGAGGTCCCTATAGGAGTCTTGAATGCTGTTCTGTATGCCCACAGAGTATCATCCAAGCTTCTTGCCCAATCCTTTCTACGGGTATTTACGGTCCGTTCTAGGATTCTTTTTAGCTCTCTGTTAGAGACTTCAGCTTGTCCATTATTCTGTGGATGATATGGAGTCGCCACCTTGTGCTGAATCCCATACCGGACCATGGCAGAGTAAAGCTGTTTGTTGCAGAAGTGAGTGCCCCCATCACTGATTAGTACTCTGGGGACCCCAAACCTGCTGAAGATATATTTCTGGAGGAATTTCAGCACTGTTTTAGTATCATTGGTGGGTGTGGCAATGGCCTCAACCCATTTTGATACATAGTCAACTGCCACCAGAATATAAGTGTTTGAGAATGATGGTGGAAAAGGTCCCATGAAGTCAATTCCCCATACGTCAAACAACTCAATCTCCAAGATTCCTTGTTGAGGCATGGCGTAACCATGAGGCAGATTACCAGCTCTTTGGCAACTGTCACAGTTACGTACAAACTCTCGGAAATCTTTATAGAGTATGGGCCAATAGAAGCCACATTGGAGGACCTTGGTGGCTGTTCGCTCACCTCCGAAATGGCCTCCATATTGAGATCCATGGCAATGCCATAGGATCCTTTGTGCTTCTTCTCTAGGAACACACCTACGGATTATTC
>NC_029787.2:102361388-102362181 GCF_000816755.2 Arachis ipaensis | reverse complement strand
TCTCTTCTACCAAAGAGTCAATAAGATCAACTTTCATGCAGTCTTTTGATGTGTCTGGATGCTGCATGGCTTTGATAGCATTCAGCTTAAACTCATCATCATTGACTCTTTATTTGCTCAAGTGCCTCTGCAAATGGAATCTTTATTTCAAGAGTCCTGATATAATCTGCAAAGCGAGCAAATTGCTTATCTTGCTCCTCCTTTCCAGAGTTTTTGAGGATAAGGTATCTTGGCTTTATATTCCTCAACCTTAGTTGCTGTAGGTTTATTGCCTACAGAAGTGGTTGAAGAAGCCTTTTTAGAGGGGTTTTCATCAGCACTTGTGTATGTCTGATCCCTCACTGGCAATTGAATGCCAGAGTTAGAAGCTGGAGTGATGTGAGATGCCAACTCCTTGTCTGTTCCTGGTGTCTGAACGCCAGAACTGTGCCCATTTTGGGCGTTCAACGCCAGATCCTTGCTTGTTTCTGGCGTTGAACGCCAGTCCTTGCTTGTTACTGGCGTTGAACGCCAGTCTTGGGCATGATCTGGGCGTTCAGCGCCAGCCTTCCACCAGATTTCTGGCGTTTTAACGCCAGAATTACTTTTCCCTGGGCTCTTACTGTCCTCAGGTAAATTTTGGGTGGTTTGCTCATTCCTTAACTCTTTGTTGCCTTGAGGTGGGATATTTAATGTTTTTCCACTTCTTAATTGAATTGCTTGGCATTCTTCTGTTAATTGTCTTGACAGCTGCTGCTTTGTTTGCTTCAATTGTTCTTCCATATTTATATTAGCCATCCTTGTCTCTTGTAGT
>NC_029787.2:102360482-102361173 GCF_000816755.2 Arachis ipaensis | reverse complement strand
TTGAAAATTTTCGAAAAAATGAGGAGAGAGAAAGTGGTTAGGAAGTTTTGAAAAGGATATGATGATTTTTGAAAAAGGTTTGAAAAAATAAAAAAATTTGAATTTTAAAGGTAAGTTTCGAAAATTTGCTTTAAAATAGAGAGAAAAGATATTTTTGAATTTAAAGAGGAGAGAGAAAAACAATAAGATAGCACAAGATTTAAAAATTTTTTAGATCTAGTGCCCTTGTTTTTGAAAATTTTGGAGGGAAAACACCAAGGAACACCAAACTTAAAAATTTTAAGATCAAGATACAAGGAAAACTCAAGAACACTTTGAAGACTCACAAGAACACAAGAACATGAAGGAAGAACACCAAACTTAAAATTTTTAGAAAACCAAACTAAAATTTTCGAAAAACACAGAAAAATCAACAAGAAAACACCAAACTTAAAGTTTGGCACAAGATTTAATCAAGGGAAAATTATTTTTGAAAAAGATTTTTAATAAAACTGGTGCCCAATCATCAAGAACATAAACCAACACTCTAGCCAATTGGGCAATAAATGTAACACTTGTTTTGAAGAAGGATATTTTTAACCAAGAACAATAATAAGAGACTCTAAACCAAAAAGAAAAATTTTCCTAATCTAAACAACAAAATAAATCGTCAGTTGTTCAAACACGAACAATCCCCGGCAACGGCGCCAAT
>NC_029787.2:102347805-102360368 GCF_000816755.2 Arachis ipaensis | reverse complement strand
AACTATGATAGATAGTGCAGAAATCCACTTCTGGGGCCCACTTGGTGTGTGCTGGGACTGAGACTAAAGCTTCTCACGTGCATAGGGCTGTTTTGGGCATTCAACGCCAGCTTTGGATCCTTTTCTGGCGTTGAACTCCAACTTGCAACTTGTTTCTGGCGCTGGACGCCAGAATTGGGCAGAGAGCTGGCGTTGAACGCCAGTTTACGCCATCTATCATTGAGCAAAGTATGGATTATTATATATTGATGGAAAGCCCTGGATGTCTACTTTCCAACGCAATTGGAAGCACACCATTTGGAGTTCTGTATCTCCGGAAAATTCATTTTGAGTGCAGGGAGGTCAGAATCCAACAGCATCAGTAGTCCTTTTTTCAGCCTGAATCAGATTTTTGCTCAGCTCCCTCAATTTCAGCCAGAAAATACCTGAAATTACAGAAAAACACACAAACTCATAGTAAAGTCCAGAAATGTGGAATTTTCCTAGAAACTAATGAAAATAAACTATAAACCAACTAAAACATATTAAAATCTATATGAAATTAACCCCAAAAAGCGTATAAAATATCCGCTCATCAGCTTACCTGCTCAAGAGCCTATCAAGCACCTTAGAGACTTCCAAGCAGCCTGTTCTACTGTCAGGCGTGATGGTGCAGATGAAACTTCCATTTTGTTAAAAGCCTTCCCATTCTCTCTTGAGGAAAAGGCGAGAGAGTGGTACTACACTCAACCCGCAGCAACTGTATCTGACTGGGATATACTTAGAAGAGAATTTTTGGAAAATTTTTTTCCAGCTGAAGTTACTAATAAACTAAGGAAAGACATTTCCATGATTGTTCAGGACGAATCCGAGACTCTCTATGAATATTGGGAGCGCTTCAACAATCTTCTGGAAGCATGCCCCCACCATATGATTGACAAGATAGTGTTGCTCGGCTACGTCACACAGGGCATGAGGCCTCAAGATAAGACCACATTGGAAAGTTCTAGCAATGGGTCTATGAAAAAGTACAAGACCACTGATGAGGCATGGCAATTAATCAGCGACTTGGCTGAGTCTACAAGGAATCACAGGCAGAAACAAGGCCGTTCAAAAGCTATTGCAGAAGTATCCTCTAGTAGAGAGACTGCTGCTCTAACTCAGAGTATCTGTGAAATGACCAACTAACTGAAGCAGATGCAATTGAATCAACAACAAGTTCAGCAAGCTCAACCTTCTCCACCATAGCAAAGCCAACAGTTAGTCCCACAGAGAGTTTGCAGAATCTGTACTGATTATAGCCATTATACTGATGAATGTCCGCAGCTCCAGCAGGAAGATAACACCGTGGCAGCCACTCATAACTTCTATGACCGCCCCAACCAAGGGTACAATCAAGGCGGCAGTTATAGCCATGGATGGCAGGACAATTCTAACCAGAATTGGAGAGATAATTCTAACCAGAATTGGAGGGACAACAATAACAGAGGAGGCAGAGACAATCAGAGAAATCAGAGGTGGAATAATAACAACAACAGGCAGCAGAACCAGAACCAGCCTTACAGAACACCTCACCTGAGGCAATCCCAAGGATCACAGCACAACCAACAGCAGACCTCTCAGATCACTTACCCCTCTTCATCTTCTAATGATGAGTTACTACAATCTATTGATCAGAGACAACAGGCCATGGAAAATAACCTTAATTCTACCCTAAATGGTCTGAACTCTACCTTGAAGGCTCTTATCTCACAGATTGGATCAATGAATAACTCCAATAACCAGCCTTTGAGCTCCAGTGGAATCCCTTCTCAACCATTACCCAATCCAAAGGGTGGCATCAATGCCATCACCCTAAGGTTCGGAACCACACTGCAGGAGAGGAATCAGGAGGAGCCAAACCCACCAGAACACGCCTCAGCTGAAGAGGTGGTGGAAGTAGAAGATGTTGAAGAGGAAGAGGACATACAGGACATGGTTGATGAAGAAGAAGTTCAACCACGGGAAGAAGCACCAGAGGACGCTGAAGCTATGAAGGACGCCATTCCTATTCCATTTCCACAAATTGCAAGGAAGGCCAAGAAGCAGTTGGAACCCGATCCCAAAATGGTAGAGATATTCAAAAAGGTTGAGGTAACTGTTTTCCTTTTTGATGTTATTCAGTAGGTACCTAAGTACGCAAAGTTTCTAAAAGATTTATGTATACATAAAGACAAAATTAATGAATTAGAAACTATTCCTTTAGGTAGTTCTATATCTGCTTTAATGGGAGGTATACCTGAAAAGTGTAGTGATCCAGGTCCATGTATGGTTAATTGTATTATTGGTGGTGTGATATTTTCTGACCGCATGTGTGATTTAGGAGCATGTGTTAGTATAATGCCTTTGTCTATATATGATACTTTGAGGCTCCCTCCCTTAAAAAGGTCGGCAGCTCGTTTTGTGTTAGCAGATAAAAGCATTATTACAGTGGTTGGAATCGCTGAAGATGTATTAGTGCATTAAGGGGCTCACCTTCCCCATTGATTTTTATATCCTGGAGATGCCCCGAAATGACTCAGAGAAGCCATCATCAATCCTGCTCGAAAGACCATTCCTGAAAACCTCAAAGTTCAAATTGGATGCTTTTTCAGGAACATACTCTTTTAAAATAGATGGCCGAGTAGTAATCTTCAATCTGAATAGAGCTATGAAGCATCCTCTGGAGGATCATTCTATCCTCCAGTGTGACATCATAGATGAAACCGTGGCTGAAATTCACCAGGAGGAATTTGAAGAGAAGTACATAGGACAAGGTCCGAGTGTGGGGACACTTTCTGAGGACAATGGCAGTGCTTTACCATTGTTACCAGCTCCAAACAACCTAGAGCCTGACCATGAGCAGAAGTTAGAATTGAAACCCCTCCCTCCACACCTCAAATATGCTTACCTTGATGACAAGCAGAAGTTTCCACTTATCATTGCAAGGGAACTCACTTCTCAACAAGAAGAACAGCTACTTAGTGTGCTGAGGAGGCACAAGAAGGCAATTGGTTGGAGTTTGGCAGACATAGTAGACATCAACCCTCGAGTTTGTGAGCACAGAATATTCTTAGAAGAGGGAGCAAAGCCTGTCCGTCAACCCCAGAGGAGACTGAACCCCACTATCTTAGAGGTTGTCAAGAAGGAAGTGACCAGACTACTGGAGGCAGATATCATCTACCCCATCTCAGACAGTGAATGGGTAAGCCCAGTACAAGTGGTGCCCAAGAAGTCTGGAGTCACTACAGTGAAGAATGAGCATGGAGAGCTCATGGCAACCAGAGTTCAGAATGCCTGGAGGGTCTGCATTGACTACAGACGCCTAAACCAGGCCACTCGTAAGGATCACTATCCTCTTCCATTCATTGATCAAATGCTGGATCGCCTGTCAGGTAAATCACATTATTGTTTCTTAGATGGTTACACAGGATATTTCCAGATTCATATAGCTCCTGAAGATCAGAAAAAGACCACTTTTACATATCCTTTTGGGACTTATGCTTATAAGAGAATGCCCTTTGGCTTGTGCAATGCACCAGCTACTTTTCAAAGGTGCATGATGAGTCTTTTCTCTTATCTTATTGAGGACTGTATGGAGGTTTTTATGGATGACTTTAGTGTATATGGTGATTCCTTCAATCTTTGCTTGGATAGTTTATCTAGAGTGTTAGATAAATGTGTCAGTACAAACCTTGTATTGAATTTTGAAAAATGTCACTTTATGGTTAAACAAGGGATTGTACTAGGACATGTTGTGTCTAATACTGGAATTTCTGTAGATCCAGCAAAGGTGGATGTTATTTCTAGTTTATCTTACCCCTCCTCTGTGAGGAAAGTCCGTTCGTTTCTTGGCCATGCAGGTTTTTACAGGAGATTCATTAAGGACTTTAGTAAGGTAGCACTCCCCTTATCCAGACTACTGCAGAAAGATATTGAGTTCGAGTTTAGTGAGGATTGCAAACAAGCGTTTGATAAGCTGAAGACCGCCCTGACTCAAGCTCCAATTGTGAAAAGACCAGACTGGAGCCAGCCATTTGAAATAATGTGCGATGCCTCCAACCATGCAGTAGGTGTAGCACTGGCTCAGCTTGAAGGTAAGGACCCCTTTGTAATTGCTTATGCGTCTAAAACTTTAGATGCCGCTCAGTCTAATTATACTACTACTGAGAAAGAGCTTCTTGCTATTATTTTTGCTCTGGATAAATTCCGAGCCTATTTACTTGGTACGAAAGTAGTAGTGTACTCTGACCACGCAGCTCTAAAGTATCTATTAGCTAAAAAGGAATCCAAACCAAGGCTTATACGTTGGATACTGCTACTACAAGAATTTAATTTAGAAATTAAGGATAGGAGTGGTAACCAGAATCTAGTGGCAGACCACTTGAGTCGCCTTGAGCACATTAAGCATGACTCCACTCCTATAGCTGATAATTTCCCATTTGATAACCTGCAAGCAGTATCTGAGGTAGTCCCTTGGTATGCACCTGTAGCTAATTATCTAGTTAGCCGCACCTTTCCTCCAAACTTTACTAAGCATCAAAGAGACAAGCTGAAAAGCGAGTCTAAATATTATATATGGGATGACCCATATTTATGGAGATGTGGTGCTGACCAGGTAATTAGACGGTGTGTGCCTCAATCAGAATTCTAGTTTATTTTAGAGGCCTGCCACTCATCTGAGAGTGGAGGACACTTTGGCCCTCAAAGAACAGCTAGAAAAATCTTAGACTGTGGATTCTGGTGGCCTACTCTTTTTAGAGACGCTGCTGAATTTTGTAAATCTTATTTTCCATGCCAAAAATTTGGTAATATATCCAAGAAGGATGAGATGCCTCAACAAATTATGCTTTTTTGTGAAGTTTTTGATGTTTGGGGCATTGACTTCATGGGTCCATTTCCAAATTCTAATGGCCATTTTTATATATTGTTAGCTGTGGATTACGTTTCCAAATGGGTGGAAGCAATTCCTACCCGCACTGATGATGTTAACACTGTTGTTTCCTTTGTTAGAAACCACATTATTTGTCGCTTTGGATCCCCACGAGCAATCGTGAGCGATCAAGGCACCCATTTTTGTAACAGAAAACTAATAGGCTTACTGAAGAAGCATGGTATAATTCATAAAGTTGCAACAGCCTACCATCCTCAGACTAATGGACAAGCCGAGGTGTCAAACAGAGAGATAAAGCGTATATTGCAGAAGATAGTCAAACCTCATAGGAGAGACTGGAGCACCAGGCTACAAGATGCACTTTGGGCATACAGAACAGCATACAAGACACCCATTGGGATGAGTCCTTTCCGCTTAGTTTATGGAAAAGCTTGCCATCTCCCAGTTGAAGTAGAGTACAAAGCCTTTTGGGCAGTAAAGGAATGCAATATGGGATTTGAAACAGCCGGAGCTGAGAGGAAGTTGCAACTGCAAGAATTAGAAAGCCTTCGCCTGGAAGCTTATGAGAACTCAAGGCTGTACAAGGAGAAGATGAAGGCTGTACATGATAAGCACATCAAGAGGAGAGAGTTCCAACCTGGGGACTTAGTCCTCCTTTATAAATCTCGACTGAGGCTCATGCCAGGCAAGTTGAGATCAAGATGGGAAGGCCCATAAAAAGTAGAGAAGGTCTAGCCGTACGGAGTTTTTCACCTAAGTCATCCTTCAAGCTCTGAACTCATCAAAGTTAATGGACATCGTTTAAAGTTGTACCATGGCGTGAAGTTGAAGAAAAACAAAGAGCTCAAGATCTTCCTCTTGGAAGATCCACACATAGCCGAAGACTGAGCTAGTGGAGCGTCCAACTTACGGACGTTAAAGCAAAGTGCTAGGTGGGAGACAACCCACCATGGTATGATCGTTCTTTTCTTTATTCGTAGTTTTCTTTTTCCATAACTCTTCTCTTTATTCACACATATAGTTTGCATATGCATTTGCATATTTTTATATTTAAAAAAAAAATTTTTCACGCGACGCGACCGCATCAATGACGCGTCCGCGTCGCAGGTGGCTCAGAAAGAATAAGAAAGCGAACAGAAATTCACGCAAGAGCGTGGCTGGAGGCGTGCCTTTGGCACAAATCGCCCCACGCGACCGCGTTCCCCACGCGTCCGCGTGACCTGAAAATCGACGTGAAAAGGGTGCATAGCCGAAAGTTATGCTGGAGTGGTGCTGGACTAGCGCTAGACGCACAGCCCTTACCACGCGAACGCGTGCCCCACGCGTCCGCGTCATATCCCAATATTGGCCACTCACGCGGTCGCATGACCCACTGATGAGCGGATAATTTATACGCTTTTTGGCATTGCTTTTAGTATGTTTTTAGTAGAATCTGGTTACTTTTAGGGATGTTTTCATTAGTTTTTATGTTAAATTCACATTTCTGGACTTTACTATGAGTTTGTGTGTTTTTCTGTGATTTCAGGTATTTTCTGGCTGAAATTGAGGGACTTGAGCAAAAATCAGATTCAGAGGTTGAAGAAGGACTGCTGATGTTGTTGGATTCTGACCTCCCTGCACTCAAAGTGGATTTTCTGGAGCTACAGAACTCAAAATGGCGCGCTTCCAATTGCGTTGGAAAGTAGACATCCAGGGCTTTCCAGCAATGTATAATAGTCCATACTTTGACCGAGTTTAGACGACGTAAAAGGGCATTGAACGCCAATTCTACGCTGTTGTCTGGAGTTAAACGCCAGAAACACGTCACAAACCAGAGTTGAACGCCAGAAATACGTTACAATCTGGCGTTCAACTCCAGAAAGAGCCTCTGCACGTGTAACATTCAAGCTCAGCCCAAGCACACACCAAGTGGGCCCTGGAAGTGGATTTATGCATCAATTACTTACTTCTGTAAACCCTAGTAACTAGTTTAGTATAAATAGGACTTTTTACTATTGTATTTGACATCTTTGGATTATATTTTGATCTATTGATCACGTTTGGGGGCTGGGCATTCGTCCATGCCTGGACCTTTCACTTATGTATTTTCAACGGTAGAGTTTCTACACTCCATAGATTAAGGTGTGGAGCTCTGCTGTTCCTCACGAATTAATGAAAAGTACTACTGTTTTTCTATTCAACTCAACTTATTCCGCTTCTAAGATATTCATTCGCACTTCAACATGAATGTGATGAACGTGACAATCATCATCATTCCCTATGAACGCGTGCCTGACAACCACTTCCGTTCTACCTTAGATTGAATGAGTATCTCTTGGATCTCTTAATCAGAATCTTCGTGGTATAAGCTAGATTGATGGCGGCATTCATGAGAGTCCAGAAAGTCTAAACCTTGTCTGTGGTATTCCGAGTAGGACTCTGGGATTGAATGACTATGACAAACTTCAAACTCGCAATTGCTGGGTGTAGTGACAGACACAAAAGAAGGGTGAATCCTATTCCAGCATGATCGAGAACCTCAGATGATTAGCCGTGCTGTGACAAAGCATTTGGACCATTTTCACAAGAGGATGGGATGCAGCCATTGACAAGGGTGATACCTCCAGACGATTAGCCATGCAGTGACAACGCATCGGACCATTTTCCAGAGAGGATAAAAAGTAGCCATTGACAACGGTGATGTCCTTACATAAAGCCAGCCATGGAAAGGAGTAGGATTGATTGGATGAAGACAGTAGGAAAGCGAGGTTCAGAGGAACGAAAGCATCTCTATGCGCTTATCTGAAATTTTCATCAATGATTTACATAAGTATTTCTATCCTTATTTTATTATTTATTTTCGAAAACTCCATAACTATTTTATATCCGCCTGACTGAGATCTACAAGGTGACCATAGCTTGCTTCATACCAACAATCTCCATGGGATCGACCCTTACTCACGTAAGGTTTATTACTTGGACGACCCAGTGCACTTGCTGGTTAGTTGTATCGAAGTTGTGAATGAAAAACAATTTATTAAGACGTGCGCACAGAGTTTTTGGCGCCGTTGCCTGAGATCACAATTTCGTGCACCAAGTTTTTGGCGCCGTTGCCGGGGATTGTTTGAGTTTGGACAACTGACGGTTCATCTTGTTCCTCAGATTAGGTAACTCTCTTTTTGTTTTATTTTCAAAAATTTTTCAAAAATCTTTCAAAAATTTCTCCTTTTTTTTCGAAAAAAAAATGTTTTCAAAAATATATTTTTCTTCAGAATTTTTAAGAATGAATTCTAGTATTTCATGATGATTTGTTGAATCCTGGCTGGCTGTAAGCCATGTCTAATCTTTTGGACTGGGGTTTCAACTTATCATCACAAGAGCTTGTTGATTCTCGCACACTTAGTTGCTCTATACATGGAAAGTATAAATATCTTCTAAAGCTTGACTGGCTATTAAGCCATGTCTAACCCTCAGATTGGAGCTTTAGACTAAGATTGCAAGATTCCTGAAATTCATTAAAAATTTTGGAATCCTTATTTTTCTTTTTTTCAAATAATTTTCAAAAAATCCAAAAAAATTCATAAAATCATAAAAATAAAAAAAATAAAATATTTCATGTTTCTTGTTTGAGTCTTGAGTAAATTTTTAAGTTTGGTGTCAATTGCATGTTTTAAAGTTTGCATAAAATTTTCGAAAAATTCATGCATTCATAGTGTTCTTCATGATCTTCAAGTTGTTCTTGGTAAGTCTTCTTGTTTGATCTTAATGTTTTCGTGTTTTGTGTTGTATGGTATTTTTCATATGCATTCTTGAATTCTTAGTGCCTAAGCATTAAAGATTTCTAAGTTTGGTGTCATGCATGTTTTCTTTGCATATAAAAATTTTTAAAAATATGTTCTTGATGTTCATCATGATCTTCATAGTGTTCTTGGTGTTCATCTTGACATTCATAGCATTCTTGCATGCATTCATTGTTTTGATCCAAATCTTCATGCATTGCATCATTTTCATGTTTTTCTCTCTCATCATAAAAATTCAAAAATAAAAAAAATATCTTCTCCTTTTTCTTCTCTTAAAATTTCGAAAATTAGATTTGACTTTTTCAAAGATTTAAAAAAAAAAATCTAGTTGTTTTCATGAGTCAAATCAAATTTTCAATTTGAAAATCTTATCTTTTTCAAAATCTTTTTCAAAAATCATATCTTTTTCACTCTTCTTATTTATTTTCGAAAATTTTTAAAATATTTTTCAAAAATATTTTTCTTAATGTTATCACATAATTTTCGAAAATATCATCATCAATTAATGTTTTGATTCAAAAATTTCAAGTTTGTTACTTGCTTGTTAAGAAAGATTCAAACTTTAAGTTCTAGAATCATATCTTGTGATTTCTTGTGAATCAAGTCATTAATTGTGATTTTAAAAAAATCAAATCTTTTTCAAAACTAATTTCAATCATATCTTTTCAAAAATATCTCTTTATCTTATCTTTTTCAAAATTTGATTTTAAAATATCCTTTCTAACTTCTTATCTTCTTATCTTTTCAAAATTGATTTTCAAATTTGTTTCAACTAACTAACTAACTTTTTGTTTGTTTCTTATCTTTTTCAAAACTACCTAACTAACTCTCTCTCTCTAAATTTCAAAAATATTTTCCCTCTTTTTCAAAATTTCTTTTTTTAATTGACTAATTATTTTCATTTTTAATTTTAATTTTCGAAAATTACTAACCTTTTTCAAAAACTATTTTCGAAAATCACTAACTCTTTTTCAAAAATTATTTTCGAAAATTCTCTCTCTCGCTCATCTCCTTCTATTTATTTATTCATCTACTAACACTTCATCTCACCCAAATTCGAACCCCCTCTTCCATCTGTGTTCGAATTTTCTCTTCTTCCCTTCTTTACATTACATTCTTTTCTTCTTCTACTCACACAGGGGAACCTCTATACTTGGGCAAAAAGGATCCCTATTATTATTATTTTTCTGTTCCCTCTTTTTCATATGAGCAGGAGCAAGGACAAGAACATTCTTGTTAAAGCAGATCCAGAACCTGAAAGGACTCTGAAGAGGAAACTAAAAGAAGCTAAATTACAACAAGCCAGCAAGCACCTTTCAGAAATTTTCGATCAAGAAGAGGACATGGCAGCCGAAAATAATAATAATGGAAGGAGGATGCTTGGTGACTTTACTGCACCAAATTCCAATTTACATGGAAGAAGCATCTCCATCCCTACCATTGGAGCAAACAATTTTGAGCTGAAACCTCAGCTAGTTTCTCTGATGCAGCAGAACTGCAAGTTTCATGGACTTCCATCTGAAGATCCTTTTCAGTTCTTAACTAAATTCTTGCAGATCTGTGATACTGTTAAGACTAATGGAGTAGATCTTGAAGTCTACAGGCTCATGCTTTTTCCTTTTGCTGTAAGAGACAGAGCTAGAGTGTGGTTGGACTCTCAACCCAAAGATAGCCTGAACTCTTGGGAGAAGCTGGTCATGGCTTTCTTAGCCAAGTTCTTTCCTCCTCAAAATCTGAGCAAGCTTAGAGTAGATGTTCAAACCTTCAGATAGAAAGAAGGTGAATCCCTCTATGAAGCTTGGGAAAGATACAAGCAACTGACCAAAAAGTGTCATTCTGACATGCTTTCAGAATGGACCATCCTGGATATATTCTATGATGGTCTGTCTGAATTAGCTAAGATGTCATTGGATACTTCTGCAGGTGGATCCATTCACCTAAAGAAAATGCCTGCAGAAGCTCAAGAACTCATTGACATGGTTGCTAATAACCAGTTTATGTACACTTCTGAGAGGAATCCTGTGAGTAATGGGACGCCTCAGAAGAAGGGAGTTCTTGAAATTGATACTATGAATGCTATATTGGCTCAGAATAAAATATTGACTCATCAAGTCAATATGATTTCTCAGAGTCTGAATGGAATGCAAGCTGCATCCAACAGTACTCAAGAGGCATCTTTTGAAGAAGAAGCTTATGATCCTGAGAACCCTGCAATAGCAGAGGTAAATTACTTAGGTGAACCTTATGGAAACACCTATAATCCATCATGGAGAAATCATCCAAATCTCTCATGGAAGGATCAACAAAAGCCTCAACAAGGCTTTAATAATGGTGGAAGATACAGGTTTAGCAATAGCAAGCCTTTTCCATCACCCACTCAGCAACAGACAGAGAACTTTGAACAAAATACCTCTAATTTAGCAAACTTAGTCTCTGATCTATCTAAGGCCACTGTAAGTTTCATGAATGAAACAAGGTCCTACATTAGAAATTTGGAAGCACAAGTGGGCCAGCTGAGTAAAAGGATCACTGAAATCCCTCCTAGTACTCTCCCAAGTAATACAGAAGAAAATCCAAAAGGAGAGTGCAAGGCCATTGACATTACCACCATGGCCGAACCTGTAAGGGAGGTTGAGGACGTGAATCCCAGTGAGGAAGACCTCTTGGGACGTCCAGTGATCAATAAGGAGTTTTCCTCTGAGGAACCAAAGGACTCTGAGGCTCATTTAGAGACCATAGAGATTCCATTAAACCTCCTTATGCCATTCATGAGCTCTGATGAGTATTCCTCCTCTGAAGAGAATGAGGATGTCACTGAAGAGCAAGTTGCCAAGTTCCTTGGTGCAATCATGAAGCTGAATGCCAAACTATTTGGTATTAAAACTTGGGAAGATAAACCTCCCTTGTTCACAAATGAACTAAGTAATCTGGATCAACTGACATTGCCTCAGAAGAAACAAGATCCTGGAAAGTTCTTAATACCTTGTACCATAGGCACCATGACCTTATTAGTTATATGTCTTTATAGGTACATGATCATGTGGAGTCACAAAATAAATCAAAAAAATTGAGAACGGAAACAAAAATAGCAGAAGAAAAATCACACCCTGGAGGAAATAAGCTTTTTATTTTTCCATTACCATTGATGGCACCCAAGACCGGAGAATCCTTTAGAAAAGGGAAAGGGAAGACAAAAGCTTCCACCTCCGAGTCATGGGAGATGGAAAGATTCATTTCCAAAGCTCATCAAGACCACTTCTATGATATTGTGGTCAAGAAGAAGATGATCCCCGAGGTCCCTTTCAAACTCAAGAAAAATGAGTATCCGGAGATCCGACATGAAATCCAAAGAAGAGGTTGGGAAGTTCTAACAAACCCCATCCAACAAGTCGGAATCCTAATGGTTCAAGAGTTCTATGCCAATGCATGGATCACTAAGAACCATGATCAAAGTAAGAACCCGAATCCAAAGAACTACATTACAATGGTTCGGGGGAAATACTTAAATTTTAGTCCGGAGAATGTAAGGTTGGCGTTTAACTTGCCTATGATGCAAGGAGATACACGCCCCTACACTAGAAGGGTCAACTTTAATCAAAGGTTGGACCAAGTCCTCATGGACATATGTGTGGAAGGAGCTCAATGAAAGATTGACTCCAAAGGCAAGCCGGTTCAACTAAGAAGACTGGACCTCAAGCCTATAGCTAGAGGATGGTTAGAGTTTATCCAATGCTCCATCATCCCCACTAGCAACCGATCTGAAGTTACTGTGGATCGGGCCATCATGATTCATAGCATCATGATTGGAGAGGAAGTAGAAGTTCATGATGTCATCTCCCTTGAACTCTACAAAATAGCCGAAAAGCCCTCTCCTTGGGCAATGATAGCTTTTA
>NC_029787.2:102335003-102347604 GCF_000816755.2 Arachis ipaensis | reverse complement strand
TCTAGCTGAAATTGAGGGACTTGAGCAAAAATCAGATTCAGAGGTTGAAAAAGGACTGCTGATGCTGTTGGATTCTGACCTTCATGCACCCAAAGTGGATTTTCTGGAGCTACAGAACTTAAAATGGCGCGCTTCCAATTGCGTTGGAAAGTAGACATCCAAGGCTTTCCAGAAATATATAATAGTCTATACTTTGACCGAGTTTAGATGACGTAAAAGGGCGTTGAACGCCAGTTCTACAGGATAAAAAGTAGCCATTGACAACAGTGATGTCCTTACATAAAGCCAGCCATGGAAAGGAGTAGGATTGATTGGATGAAGACAGCAGGAAAGCAGAGGTTCAGAGGAACGAAAGCATCTCTATGCGCTTATCTAAAATTCTCACCAATGATTTACATAAGTATTTCTATCCTTATTTTATTATTTATTTTCGAAAACTCCATAACTATTTTATATCCGCCTGACTGAGATCTACAAGGTGACCATAGCTTGCTTCATACCAACAATCTCCGTGGGATCGACCCTTACTCACGTAAGGTTTATTACTTGGACGACCCAGTGCACTTGCTGGTTAGTTGTATCGAAGTTGTGAATGAAAAAACAATTTATTAAGACGTGCGCACAGAGTTTTTGGCGCCGTTGCCTGAGATCACAATTTCGTGCACCACCCACGTGATCGCGTCACCTATATTTTGGCAAAATAAGATTTCGAACAGAGACTTGTGCGAGCGCGAGGCTGCCCTCGCGCCAGTATCATAAAACGTGTCACGCGACCGCGTGACCGACGCGACCGCGTCAATCCGAATAAGCACAATTCGCGCGAACGCGTCACCCACGCGTCCGCGTCGCTTGCGCCGCACAGCTTACCCTAAATTGCCAAAATATCTTATCTTTCTTTTCCCCAAATCCTATTTTTTCTTTTCCTTCCTTATTTCTTTCTTCTTCCTTCTTCCTTCTTTCTCACTTTCTACTTTCTCACCACCATTAATAAGGTTTTTCTTTTCTTCTTCCTTCCTTACTTTTCCATTATCTTTCTTATTTTTATGTTTTCTTCTTTTCTTTTCTTTTTACTTTCATTATCCATATTTTCTTTTTCTTTCTTTTTTTCTTTTAATTGGTGTTAGAATTTTAATTGAGTCATTATTTCTCATTATATGCTTGTAGATTGTTGCAAAATTGTTTGGCAATTATATATTACTTTTTAAAGGGTTGCTTGCATGTTCAAATTATTATTTTCAATAGTTTATTCATCATGCATGCTACGTATTTGTGAAAAAGCCCATATGGCATTATGCATTTTCTACATTATTCTATTATACTATTCAATGCTTGCTTTTCATAAATTCTCTTTACTATTTTATTAATTTAATTTAATTGTCAATACAAACGTGATGGTTTGTTTGTTACGAGTGATAACATATTTAACAAATTAAATGTTTGATCTATGCTACTCATGCCTTTGCCTGCATGCCAATAAACACCTTGCATTTAATTGTCATCAAATGCACTTTCTATATTTCCATTGGTGAACTTTTCACATGTAGTCATGACCATGAGTTAACGACATCCTCTTTACCGTGCATTGATTATCACTTATACCATCCTCTTCCTTGCTCTGTCCCTTTGAATTCATGTTACTTTCTTTTTTCCTTTTCAGGATGGCCACCAAGAAAGGAAAAGAGAAAGCTACTCCCAAACCACCAGCAAAAAGAGGAACAAAAAGAGCATTAGTGGCAGAGCCTTCTTCAACTGCAGTCAAGCCCTCAACAAAAAGAATTAAGAGGATTATAAAGGTTGATGAAAAAGAGAAAGCCTTCCCAGCAAAGGACACTGCGCGATTTCTCAATCGCTACTGTGAGCAGATGTTCCCTATCCTGGCAGAACGGAGCTACAACAACAAATACCTTCTTATCCTCCCGCCCAATATTGCTACCTTTGTTGATCCACAAATTGAACGAAGACAATGGGGTTTCCTCCAGAGACAGCCAAGGCAGGTTAATCTTTCTTGGGTAGTTGAGTTCTACTCTAATTTCCACCTGCCAACCCTGCAGTCTGTCTATGTATGTCAGAAGTAAGTTCCCATTACAGAAGAGGCTATTCAACAAGCTCTAGATCTTTCCCCTGCTCCAGAAGGATTGGACGCCTTTCAAGAAGCCTCACGCAAGCGCCAGATGTACCAATTTGACTGGGACGCCGTTCTCAGAGTTATCGCACTACCTGGCAGCGGATGGATCTACGGATGCCACCGTTCCCGTCCTAAGGGAATATCGGCTTCATCACTTACCTTGGATAGGCTCGCGTATGGGCACAGATCATGTCCCATTACGTCTTTTCGAGCACTCACGAATCCTCCTTCACTGCAGACATGGTCGTTCTACTATGGTGCATCCTTACAGACCAGCCTCTGAACCTACCAAGACACATCCGGAATGCCATGGGACACGTACAGATTGTGGGCAACTTACCTTTTCCCGCCTTGGTCTCAGATCTTGTCTCAGCAGCCGGAGTCTCCTACAGAGCTGGGGACACCAAAGCCATGCTTCCATAGGATGATCAGTACGTCCCTAACGGGAAATATATTAGACTTCCAGCAGCCACTACTAGCCAGCCTACCGAACCGGCTGAGGACATTCCTCCTTCCGCACCACAAGCACCTACAACAACCCAACTGCTCCATCAGATACTTGAAAAGTTGGATCGGCAGGAACAGAAAGCTAAACTAAGAGAGCGCCGTAACAAGCGCCGATTCACATACCTTAAGGAGCTGATTATGGGAAAATTCAAGGACTCAGACACCCCGGACTCCACTTCCTTTACCAGCACAGGGAGCCATGACAGTCCCGACTGTGGAGATACTACCACCAGCCCACCTTTGTTCCTGACAGATGGCACCGAGGATGGTGCAAAGCCTTAAGTGTGGGGAGGTCGGTTAGTACCTGACTTCCGGAGGTAATTTCTCTTCCCTAACACCAATATATTAGGATATTTAGTTAGTTTTTCTTTTGTAGAATAGGATAAATTGCATAGTAATAGATTAGTTGCATGCATGTTCTACTTGATTGAAAAGACAATAAGTTTCTTCTAAGACCCTATCTTTAGAACAAAATTTCACTAATTTTAATCAAAACTTTTATGTTGAAATTTGCTTGAAGTTGTATTTGGAACATGATTTTTGGGCTAAAGAACACACAACCTGTGAGATTTGAGCCCAAATGCATGGTTACATTATTTAACCATAATTATTTTATTCTTATGTGTTTACTTCTATATGATTGTAATCTACATTTTGTTTCATCCTATATGTCCAATGTTTAATATATTTATATGTTTGCATATGATTGAGGCCATTACTTGTTTAAACTCACTTATCCAAATTAAGCCTACCTTTTCAATTACCTTTGTTAACCACTTTGAGCCTTTAAATCCTATTTGTTCTGTATTTTACCACATTACTAGCCTTAAGCGGAAAAACAATTTTATACCCCAATTGAATCTTTGGTTAGCTTAAGATAGAATTGTGTGTGTTAATTAAGTATGGGAAATTATGGGAACAAAAGATAATAAGGGAATGTGTCATGATGATATAATGAAAATTTGGGTACCTACTCATGTGAAACTATAAGAATAAAAAAAAATCTATGTGCATTGATTAGCTATGTTTATTTTTTTTTTTATGTTTATGTTGAAAAAAAAATCCAAAAATATTCAATAAATAAATAAGGGGACAAAATTACCTCAATGCTAAGTTAAGAATTCAAAGATCAATGCATGTATGATAAAATTAAAATAAAAAGTTGATACATGAGTATGGAATGTGAAAGAGAAATTTTGGGTAGATAGGTGTGAATTTTAAGTTATATAGAATATATATATGTTGGGTTAATTAAAGATTCGATTTATAAGCTTACTTAGCCATATATGTATCCTTACCCTTACCTTGGCCCCATTACAACCTTGAAAAGACCTCATGACGTTTGCATTGATATATTAATTATTGTTGATTGGTTAGGTGAAGAACCAAAAAATTAGAAAGCATGATTAGAGAAGGATAGAGTGATTGCCCTATACACTAGAGAGATTATAGTGTACATACATCATCAGTGAGGGTTCAATGCTTAAAATTCTATGTTCCCTGCTTTCATGAGCTATCTTCTTGCATTTTTATCTGTTCTTACTGTATAAGAATTGAATTAGTGGAGTTTGATTTGTGATTGTCTTGAAGAACCTATTTACTATTGATCAAGTAGACAAGAATCATATAGTTGCATTCATATATATAGGTTGCATTACATTACATGAGTTTTACATGTTCCTACTCATTTATTTTATCTCCTTCAACTAAGCATGAGGACATGCTAATGTTTAAGTGTGGGGAGGTTGATAAACCACTATTTTATGGTTTATATTGTGCTTAATTGTATGGTTTTATTAATTCTTTACCCACTTATTCATATGATTGGCATGCATTTATATTTCCTTCCTAAAATTATTACATGATTGAATATTTGCTTCCTAAAGACTTTTAATTATGTATTTTAATTCTCCTTCATTCCATTAGATGCCGTGATCTGTGTGTTAAGTGTTTCAGGCTTTATAGGGCATGAATGACTTGGAGACTGGAAAGGAAGCTTGCAAAAATGGAAGGAACACAAGAAATTGAGGAGATGACTAGCGAGAAGTGACGCGGACACATGGCTCACGCGACCGCGCGACATAGAGGAAATCGCAGTGACACGGACGCATAGCTCACGCGACCGCGTAGATTGGAACTGCACAAGTGACGCAGAGGCGTGGACGACGCGCACGCGTGGCAAGGCAAAACGCCGAATGACGCGTCCGCATGAATGACGCGATTGCGTGACATGTGCGATCTGCAGAATTCGCTGGAGCGATTTTGGGCCCTGTTTTGACCCAATTTTCGGCCCAGAAAAGCAGACTAGAGCCAAGGAACATGGAGAAACGGAGGAGAACATTCATTACAGACAATTCTCAGTTTTAGATCTAGTTTTTACTCCTCCTCTAGGTTTTCTCTCTACACATTCATAGTTCTTAGGATTTTATTTTTATTGCTTTTCGCATTGGGATATTGAGAAGAGTTATTACCTCAGCAAGACTTCGTCATTCTCGTTTGTTTTCTTTACCTGTCTCTTACTCTTCCATGTCCTTTGTTTACTCAGAAATATTATTGGATTATTTTTAGAATTTATTAATACAAGAACTATTTTTATTTTTAATTGATCCCTTTGATTATTATTTATCATGTCTTTATATATTTCCCTTTCCTATGTTATGAATTCTACATTTACAATGAGCGAGTAGTTCCATAAATTGGATGGGAGTTGATTGAAAGGAAGACCTTGAGTTGGAATGCTTAAAAGAAAAATTGTAATTGGGTTTATTGTTGGATTGCCCTCTAGTCACTGACACCAATCCTTTTCAATTGAGCGGATTGGAATTTGTGAATAGAAATAGCTTTCCAACTTGCTTGACTTTCCCTTTACCTAGTAAGGGATAACTAAACAGAACAACCCTCAATTATCAATTAATCTTGAGAGTACTCCAACAAGAATAGGGCTTCCAACTAATCTACTCCCAGTCAAGATTTTTATTTAAAATTACATAAATTCTCCAATTTAATTTCCTGTTATTCAACTCAAACCATTTTTGAAAATATCTTATTAATAAAATAGCACATCTCTCTGCAACTCGTTGGGAGACGACCTGGGATTCATACTCCCAGTATTTTAATTTAAATTTTGTGACAACCCTTCTAAATTGATAAGCGAATTTCTGGTTGGTTAAGAACTGTACTTGCAACGTATCTCTTCTAATAATTTCTTAACTCGCCAATTTCTGCCATGTCAGCTGCATTCACATAGATAGGTTGCATTTCATACATTCTACCATTCCTCTTCACTTTTATAGCTTCTCTTGAGCTTAGCATGAGGACATGCTAATGTTTAAGTGTGGGGAGGTTGATAAATCCCATTTTTAGGGTTTATCCTGTGCTTAATCTAGTGGATTTTATCCATTATTCTCACACTTATTCATACAATTTGCATGTTTTACGTTTTCCTTCCTGATTTTGTGCTATGATTGAAAACATGCTTCTTTGGCCTTATATTTGCTAATATTAATCCTCTCTTATTACCATTCGATGCTGTGATATGTGCGTTAAGTGATTTCAGGGATTATAGGGTAGGAATGACTTAGAGGATGGAAAGGAAGCATACAAAAGTGGAAGGAATACAAGAAATTGAAGGAACTGCTAAAGCTGTCCAGCCTGACCTCTTGGTACTAAAACGACCATAACTTGAGCTACAGAGGTCCAAATGAGGCGGTTCTAGTTGCGTTGGAAAGATAACATCTGGGGCTTCGCAAAGATATATAATTTGTCATAGCTGCACCGAAGATAGGTGACGCGCACGCGTGGATCACGTGCACGCGTGACTTGGCAAAAATCCAATCCACGCTCACGCGTGGACGACGCTCACGCGTGACAGTGCTGCGTGCTGGACGTTTCAGAAATTGCTGGGGGCGATTTCTGGGCTGTTTTTGACCCAGTTTTTAGCCCAGAAAACACAGATTAGAGGCTATAAAGTGGGAAAATCCATCCATTCATGGAAACAACATTCATAATTCATAAGTTTAGGTTTTAGATGTAGTTTCTAGAGAGAGAGAGGCTCTCTCTTCTCTCTTAGGATTTAGGATTTAGGATTTCTCTTAATTTTAGGATTGCTTCTTCATTCCAGGTTCAATGTTCCTTTAATTTAATTTAATTTCTCTTCTACTTTTATTTATTCTATGGCTTTAGTCCGTTTATTTTCCCAATTTGATTTATGAACTCTCCATGTTAGATTTGATTTCTTTATTTAATACAATTTGAAGTATTTCAGATTTATGATTGCTTTCTTCTATTTATGATATAAATAATTTGGATTTTTTCCCTTTTGGCTTTGGTTGAGTAATTGGTGACACTTGAGTTGTCAAACTCAGCTGTTGATTGAAAATTAGAATTTGCTGATTGATTTGGATCCCTTTAAAGCTAGTCTTTCCATAGGAGTTGACTAGGACTTGAGGAATCAAATTGATTAGTCCAGTTGACTTTCCTTTATTTAGTAAAAGTTAACTAAGTGGGAGCAATAAACAATTCTAATCATACCTGATAAGGATAACTAGGATAGGATTTCCAGTTCTCATACCTTGCCAAGAGTTTTTATAGTTAGTTTGTTTCCATTGCCATTTACTATTGTTGCTTCTTATTTAAAAAAAAAAACCCAAAAAGATACTTTTTCCATAACCAATAATAAACACACCTCCCTGCAATTCCTTAAGAGATGACCCGAGGTTTAAATACTTCGGTTATAAATTTTATTGGGTTTGCTTTAGTGACAAACAATATTTTTTGTACGAAAGGATTCTTTGTTGGTTTAGAAACTATACTTACAATGGGAATTTATCTGTAAAATTCTTTACTAACAGAGAAACCAATCGTCAGTGAGTCCACCGAGATTTGCTTTCAGAGATACATCGGCCAATCCAGAGGATGGTCGCACCTGTAAGACAGAGGTTACTTACAGAGGTTATCGATACATACATTGGTCAGAGAGAGCCTCACCTGTAAGACCGAGGTTGCTTACAGAGGTTATGTTTGCATACATCGGCTCAAGAGAGTCACACCTATAAGACAGAGGTTGCTTACAGAGGTTATGGCACTGGAAACCAAACTCAGACAAAGGTTGCTGAGTTACGTCGGGAGCAGGTTGAAACCAAAAGATGAGCTCATTACCTGCAGTAGGGCTAGACATGCATCATCCTTGTTGTGTATTTGCATTTTACTTGATACGGTGAAATTGTTTGTGATTGTCTTCCTGTGTTTATACATTCTGACGAGTGAAAAAAATGCCGGTTAAGAAATTTTAACAAAAGCTGCGTTGTGAGTACAGTCCTAACCGACGAAATCCCCACTATCAATTTAAAAGATGTCACAATTAAGAACAAATAACTGGGAGTAGAATTCCCAGGTCGTTTCCCAAAGCGTTGACACAAGGTGCAATTTATTGGTAAGGAATTTTTTGAGAAACTTTTGAAGTTTGAGAACGGAAAAATAAATAACTAAAAATTAAAGCAATGAATGATAACAAGATGTGTTATGTATTTGAATTAAAAGGCCTTGGCTGAGAGAAGATTAATTGGAGTTTCTATCCTTGTTGACTTTCCCAAGTATAATAGTAAAAGGTTGTTGTTTTCACTCAGTTATTCTCTTGCAGTTGCAAAGGAAGGTCAAGTGGGTAACACTAACTCTAATTCACAAGTCCTAATCCCTTCCTGGAGAAGGATTAGAGTTAGTGAAAAGTGAGTTAGCCAGCAATCCCCTATTACAAATTTATACTTGAGTTTTCCAACTCAAGAGGTTCCAATTAATCAACTCCCAAGCCAAGTTGAGAGTTTTAAATCATAAGATGAATGCCATTTTTCAACAACATGGAATAAGAATAAATATGAGACATGGTAATTAAAATAAATTAATAAAAGAAAATTTTGAAGCCGATAATTAATTGAAGGAAATCAAACAAGAAATGGAATTAAATGTAAAAATTGTTCATTGCATTAATAAATCCCAAAATTAACAATATCCATATATGACCACGAACAAATTAAATGGAAAATAAAAGAGTATAGTAATAGAAAAGCAAACTATAACGATGAAGACTTCAATCGAAGGTAGACGTAGCTCTCTCAATATCCAATCCAAAAGCATAAAATTAAAATCTAAGATCCCTAGGAGAAGTAGTGTTTTTTTTCTAAGATTCAAAACTAAAACTCAAAAACTAAGTGAGTGGGAATGTCTCCTGAGTCTCTACTTACCCCTTGCTCTAATATGTGTTTTTGGGCCGAAAATTGGGTCCAAAACAGCCCAGAAATTGCCCCTAGCGTCTTCTATAATTGCAGTACGTGATGCACGTCACACATACGCGTCAGTCACGCATACGCGTCGCTGGTCTTCTACGCTTGTCATGCGTATGCATTAGTCACGCGTACGCATCGCTATATGATGCGCCAATACACGCGCACGCGTCAGGCATGCGTGCGCGTCGATCCTCACTGCTCATCTCCTTAGCTTCTTGTGTTCCTTCCACTTTTGCAAGTTTCCTCTCCATCCTCTACGCCATTCCTACCCTATATAGCCTGAAAACACTTAACACACAGATCACGGCATCGAATGGTATAAAGAGAAATTACAAATTGACAATTTAAAGATTTAGGAAGCAAGTTTTCAATCATGGGGCAAAATTAGGAAGGATTTGTAAAACCATGCAGTTTGTATGAATAAGTGTGCGAAGAACTGATAAAAACCACTTAATTTAGCACAAGATAAATTATAAAATAGTGGTTTATCAATCTCCGCACAGTTAAACATTAGCATATCCTCATGCTAAGCTCAAGGAAACCAAAAGAATGAAGGGGGAAAAGTAAGACTCATGCAATGCAACCTATGTATATGAATGCAACTATATGCTCAGATGATTCTACTAACTTGGTTAAAAGTAAACAAGTTCTCCAAGACAAACATAAATCATATTCCACTAATTCAAATCACACAATAAGGTACAAGTAAACTTGTGACAAGAGAGCTCATGAAAGCCGGTAACACAGAATTAAGCATTGAACCCTCACTGGAAGTGTATATGCACTCTAATCACTCAAGTGTCTAGGGTTTATCCACTCTAATCTCCTCTAGTCATGCTTTCTAAAACTTTGTTCTTCGTCTAACCAATCAACAAATATTTAGTGTACAAATGCAAACATTATGAGGTCTTTTCAAGGTTGTAATGAGGCTAATGTAAGGGTGAGGATACATGTATGGCCAAGTGAGCTATAATTTGAATCTTTGACTATCCTAAGTTCTCACCTAACACACACACACACACACACACACACACACTCTATATAATTCTAAAATCATGCTTAGCTACCCAAATTCTCACTTTTGCAAAATTTCACTTACTCATGTATCAATTTGAATTCCATCTCATATGCATTGATATTTTTATTGAACTTAACAATGGGGTAATTTTGTCCCCTATTTTTTTATATAATTGAGAGCATGATATATCAATGCATATAATTTCTCTAATTTCACATGAGTATCACCCAAATTCTCAATATTTGTCAATAAAAATAATACACATTTTCATCAATCAGAGATTCCGCCTTTTCCCACACTTAGTTGACACACAATCTCTATCTTAAGCTAACCAAAGATTCAAATAGGGTAATTAATTGTTTTTCTGCTTAAGGCTAGTGATGTGGTAATATAAGAACAAAAACGGGGTTAAAAAGGCTCAAAGTGGCAGACAAAAACAGATGAAATGGTAGGCTATTTAGGATAAGTGAGCTAATATCAAATGATGGCCTCAATCACATACATGCATGAATATACACTAAATAATGGACATATAGAATGGAACAAACCAAATATTACAATTATAGAGAAAAAAACACACAAGAATAAAAATCATGGTTAAATAATGTAACCATATAATTAAGCTCAAAATCTCACAGGTTGTGTGTTCTTAGCTCTTAACCATGTTCCAAATTAAAATCTTCAAATAAGTTTAACACAAAATTTTTAATTTGAATTAGTGAAATGCTATAAAATAGTGTCTTGAAAAGAAAGTCATTACTTCAACCAAGCAGAACATACATACAAGCAACTACTATCATGCAATCTATCCTATCTAACAAAAGTAAAATAAAATTTTGGTGTTGAGAGAGAAAGATATTACCTCCAGAAGTCAGGGACTGACCTCCCCATACTTAAGGCTTGGCACGGTCCTCCGTGCCATCAGTAAGGAGCAAGGTGGGGCTAGGAGCATCACTTCCACTGTCTGGCTCGTCATGACTCTCCGTGCTAGCATGTGAAGTGGAATCCGGGGTATCTTTCTTTTTTGGAGGTGGGTGAGTACTGACAATGAGCTCTTTCAGATAAGTGTATCGGCGCTTGTTGCTGCGCTCTATTTGCTCCATGCCGGTCTTGCTGGTCTAACCTCTGAAGGATCTGAAGGAACATTTGAGTGGTGGATGGTGCAAGAGGTGTGGATGATGGTGGAGTGGAAGAAGAAGGAGTGTCTAAGGATGGGCCTACATACCGGCTCGCAGAAGGTACTGGGGATCTGATATACTTCCATTCGGGACATACTGATCATCCCTAGAGATCATGGCCTTCTTATCCCTAGCTCGATAGGAGACTCCCGCTACAGATACCAAATCTGTAACCAATGCGGGGAAAGGCAGGTTGCCCGCTATCTGCACGTGTCCCATGGCCTGCCGGATGAGTCGGGGTACATTGAGAGGTTGCTCTGTAAGAATGCACCAGATGAGAACAGCCATGTCAGCAGTGAAGGTGGACTCATGGGTGCTCGGAAAGATGTAGTGGGACATAATCTGTGCCCACACGCGAGCCTCCAAGGTAAGTGATTGTGCCGAGATGCTCTTGGGTTTTGCCTAGTGTTGTCCATAGATCCATTTGATGCCAGGTTGGGCTATAACTCCAAGGATGCTGTTCCAGTCAAACTGACATGGGGAGCTCATATGCTGACATGGCGCTCATACGTTGAGTTTGAGAATTTATTTGCTTAGGTGTCAGCACTAGAATTTTTTAGAATTATATGTATAAGTTATAAATTATTATTTGCTTAGATTGTTACTTTTTAATTTTAAATTATTTGCTTAGGTTGTTTTACTTAAGTTGTTATTTTTTAATATTTAGGTTGTTTTACTTGGAAAAAGATCCTCTAAAGTGACAATGCTAGTAAAGTAATAAAGTGATGCTTTAATCACCTTTAAATTTGCAACATTTATTATTTGTGAGCCCCACTATCTTAATCCAGGGGTGATTAATGGTGTACTTTTTCTCTGAAGTGACAATATAACTTTAGAGGAGTCGAATCCGTTTTACTTAGGTAGTTATTTTTCATATTACTCTTTTAAATCATAAATTATTATTTACTTAAGTTGTTACTTTTTAATTTTAAGTTATTTGCTCATAAATTAAAATTTTTGAAAAAATTAATTTACGTATACGAGTGATAAGGTTATGAACACTACAAAGCTACGGAAATTCTCTATTACCATACTCAATTAAGATGGTTTGGCTCGATGAAGACGTGAATTTCTTACCAATTTCTTAAATAATATTAAATTTGTTTGTTTATTCCCATTTAATTTTCTTTTGTTTATCAATTCTATGGAGAAAAAATACGCGCCTCAGTTAAAAAAAGCTCTTGTGTCTCAATCCGTGAATTTGCTAAGAGATTGAATATCTTATCAAATGAGATATTTCGGTTTTAGATTCAATTTGGGTAACTTTAAGACCACATATTATGAGTATGTGATTAATTTAAACCAACGTACCGATATGCATATAGTTCTAGAATCGTCAAGGGGAGATGAATGTGGTGGTATGGTGGTGGTGACGATGACGATAATGAAAAAAAAAAGATGAAAAAAAAGAGAAGAGAAGAAGAAAAAGACAGGACAACGAGAAAGAAGAAGATAAAGTCCCGCAGCGTAAACTAAATGACTTGAATAAACTTGA
>NC_029787.2:102333964-102334854 GCF_000816755.2 Arachis ipaensis | reverse complement strand
GCTTTTTTTTTTTTTTTTTTTTTTGTTTTTCACATTCACTCACTCACACACACTAAATATTTGCTATTCAATATAGTTATTTTTCTTTTGAACATAAACGGATTTTGTTGGGTAGCAAAGTTTTCTTTTTTTTGTCTGTTATAACCTGGGATGAGCCCAATATTACAGATCCTATATTCAGAATTCTCGGGATAATGCAGAAAAGGTATAGGCTACTGGCCCATGAGACAATCTCTTTACAGAACATTACTCATATCATTTTGAGCTCTGGCCCAAACCTCTTGGGCTCTGTCAGTGAGCTTTCTCTATGCACCAAAAAAATAAAAAGACAAAAATACAGTCACACTGAAGTTGCCGTGTGAACGTTAAAATAGTTCTAACCATGGTTCTGGAAATTGGATTAGACCGGCCGATCGAACCGGTTTAATCGGAAATCGTGTCATTATTGGTCCGGTTCGATGGAGAAAACCGCCACTAGAAAATGGTTTGAAAACCACTGAATTTGGCCGGTCGAACCGAACCAAACCAGTCAGTTTCGGAAAAATCCCAAAACGACGCCTTTTCAACTAACCATAGGAAAGGCGAAAAATGGTGAAAGCCAGAAGCGAGGTGTAGATCCAGACAGGGGCCTATGGAGAAAGCGAGGCCAGAAAAAACAGATCAAGAATCAAAAGGAAGGATGACAAGCACAAAGGTGGATAGCAGCGCGAGTTGAGGGATAGGCGGAGTTGTGAGGACGATGGTGATGACGAACGTCAGTAGAACAAAAGGTGAGCCAACTAGCCAAGGAAAGAGAAGGAGTTGAATGTTTTGCCCACTACAAAGTTGAAGACTTGAAGATGCTAGTGAATGGAGGATGAAGCATTAGGTTTTTTTTTTTTTTTCTTTTC
>NC_029787.2:102331822-102333863 GCF_000816755.2 Arachis ipaensis | reverse complement strand
ACAAAAATTATCTTATTTTTCAAAAAAATAAATAAGAATTGGGTGTTCATTCGTATATATACGAATATATGTATATACAAAAATAAAATCTCTGGGAAGATTTAACAAAAATCGAGGCATATTTCAATAGCGGATATTTGTTTACTATACTTACCAAAACTTGTGTGATTAAGAACCGGCAAAGAAGGCAATTAGGCATTCTGTGTCCAAAAACTATAAATACTTTTAAGAGTCTCAATACATATTCTCCCCGGATAGGGTGCAGCATATTCTATTCAATGGTATACTTTAGTAGTAGTGGCATGGCCCTATGGTTTTTGTCTTTTCCAATTACTATGACTATAGTATCTTGACAAGGAAAAAATAAATACCACTAATAACAGGATGGGACAAAGGTTTAAATATAGGAAACTGTTTACTATTATAGACAACACAATTACTGCCCTCACTTTGCTTTTGCTGTAAAAATTACTTTAACCTTTGACATAAATACACTTTTAATGCATTAGTTTAGCAGCAGATTACGCCTAGATTAGTGAATTACATAAATCCGGACTTGCTCTTTACCACTTAGCAGAAAACAGAGCATGAACCTTGACGGACCCAGAGTAACCCAATTTAGTCGACATGAGTCTCTCTCTGGGAACTGGCTTTGGCTTCTGGCACTAGAATAGTCAACTCCTTTCATAATTTTAAAATAATAAAAATGGGACCAAAATGAACATGGGATTGGAATAACTGCTTTTATTAATTATTTAATCAACAGTATCAATATTTTCAGGAAAAAATAAAAAGATATTGGCCGATATAAAATTTTGGCGGCCATGACCACTGGAAACATCATGATCGACTTTGAGCCCAAAAAATTGAAGGCGTTGCTTTTCAAGAGGTAATAATGAAATGCATTGACAAAATAAACACGTCTGCGTGCAACATTGTATGTAGTAGGATGGATAGGCCTAAGGCCTTCTAGTATTTTGATTTGATTTGATTTGATTTCCTTATCATTATTCAAACGAAACCCTAACACAGTAACACATCTACATAAGTTGCAGCAGAGTCTATTCTAGTATTTCTATAGCAATGATATCTAGGTGAGTGGTGATTAAGATATTAGTAGCTTTAGCCCATAAAATACACAAAAGGGCAATGCATGTCATAAGATAAAAGTATGGGAAAATTTTCAGATATACCAGGAATATTGGTGTTCTAATTATTTTAACCATTGATTTGAATTATAAAAAATATATATAATATATATTAATTAAAATCAACGGTTAAAACAATTAGAACACCAGTATTTTCAGTATACATGATAACTTTCCAAAAGTATGACATTATTCAACATTTTTGACAGCGCAGTTAATTTTTTCTACATTGTAGTATTGCACTAGTAAGGTGGAAGGAATAAGTGTGTGTTTGGATTACAGTTTGCAAACGGGAGTTTGCATAAAATTGATTTTGTAAATTTGATTTTGGTCAAAAGTAGGTTTGTATTAAAGTGATTTATGTTTGGTAATTTTTGTATCAAAATGGATTATAGTAAAATAAATGTTGTTTAATAAAAGGTTAGTATCTATGGCTAAAAGCCCGTTAAGAAAACGCAGAAGCTAAAAATAGTTGCTTCTTGTAAACGCTGGTTTTGGCAGCAGAATCACTTCTGCGTTCATGAGAAAAAAATTTGTCAAACCAAAAGTTGAAACTTTCAAGAAATTTAAACGTACTTCTTCCCTTCCAACAGGTTTCAAACACACCCTAATAAGTGAATGTAACTTACTCAAGTACATGTGCAACTTACTCAAGTACATGTGCATGTGTGGCTGAGGTAGCCGCCCAAGTTATTTATTTAACAACTATTCTCTATGTCTAATTGTCTATCGTCTCAAGATATAGTCCTATGTAGGAAACTTAGCCCTGTATTGTTTGATTGTTTAAATTTAAAGTACCTTAATTTAACAACGAGTAATAACATTTGATGGATCAAATATTTAAAAAATATTTTTTTATTAGATTATTATTGATGCATTCTCTAAAAATAACT
>NC_029787.2:102306510-102331709 GCF_000816755.2 Arachis ipaensis | reverse complement strand
GAGATTCACATATAATAAAAATTATAAACTTAATAATAATTAATTTTTTATTTTATTATTTTACAATTGTTCTGAGGGTTACTTGAAACGTTGATTCGAGCCTGAACGTGAAGTTTGGATCCCTTTAATATGGCAGTGTCCAACCTCTTTGGTCCCGAGGTGCCGCCTGTCCGAGTTTCTTGTGAGGAAGTGGGGGTAGTACCTGCAAGAGACTCTGATACTTAAGTTAGCAAGGATTTTAGGCAGGTTTTTAGTAGATTAGAACGTGTGTTATACCTGAAGGGTGCCAGTATATTTATAGTAGAGTAGATAACCACCTTTGTTGGAGTAGTTTCATCTTTTCTGATGGATAAGTGTTTCCTTTATCTTAGGAGTTTGTTGGAATCTACCTTCTAGATGAGGTAGAGATAGTAGGAGAGATTTAAAGAGGCAGTTACTTGTTAAGTCAAGCATGGTTGGACCTCTATGTTGGTGCCCGACCTCCTTAAAGAGGTTGGGTTTACAGTGAAGTCCACCTTTACTGGTGGGTCTTTTTGTGTTATTGGGTCCGACCTTTATCCATTGGGCCAGGATATGAACAGTGTATCTGCTTGAGTCTGTTTCTTTTATAGGTCGGGCTCAAGCATTCCGTGGCTTCTGCTGTGGACGTCAGGCTTCAACCTCGTCGGTACTACCCGACGTATTTTGAATTTTGAACGTTGGTGGAGTTTTAATGACTGTCGAATAACGTGCGATAGTTGTTCCTGGGAATTTGTGCATGCTTAAAGAGGAGTAAAGAAGCCGTTTGGCTTTATTGTTTGTTATAAAAGGGGCTTTTCGGCCTCTTCTTCTTCTTTTTTCACTATTTTTTTTGAAGAATCCCTTTAGTTTTTGCTCACAAAAGCTTTCTTGTGTTCTTTCGGTTCCCTTGTTTTCTCCAAAATTTATTTTCTTAGTTCTTGAAGAATTTTGCTGCTTTCGGCGTGAGGATCATTCGCGTTAGTGCTGTTGTAGGCGTGTTCTTCTTTTTTCGCAGTCTTCATTGAGGTTGGTTTCATTTTTCCCTTTTTCTGAATTCTCACTTCTTGCTTGCTTGAGATTGCTTACTGTTTGTATTGAGTTTTTATCCCCGCTTTGTTTGTTGTCTCTCCTTTCTTTGAATAAGCTTTTGACTTTCCGGGTTTGATGCTTTTTGAGAATGTTGTACGGAAAAGATTCTGCGTTTTGCACGACTGTGATCATTTTTTTTGTTGACTGTTGGTTGTGTGTCTGTATTGCCCCTAATGGTGTCGCTTTTAACATAATGTTGAATTGGAAGTGGCACCATTAGATTTCTATGTAGAAAGAGAATTTGAATAGAGTAGCTTTCTTCTGTTTTCTGTTGATTTGCCAACCTCTTTGAGGAGGTATCCGACTTCTTTAGTAACGGGCTTTTTGATTTTGTATTTGTAGGTGTAACCTGTATTTCTCGTCATGTTATTACGAATATGTCGACCAAGGTTCCTCCTAGTCTTCTGGTTTGGGTAGATAGTGTAGTTCTTTGTTGTGTCCCCATGACTGATAGGGAGTACTATGATGAATTTCATAGGCACCATAATATCTATGAGAATAGGAAAGACGAGAGAATGTAAGTATTAGAGCCACCTGACTCAAAGGAGAGAGTGTGTTTCCCCCCTTTAGTGGATTCAGAGCTGCCTTTTCTTTTATGCCTATGATTGCTTCTTTACTAGGTTAGGCGTCTAACTTCCTTTTACTCTCTTTGAAATGGAAGTTATTAGATCGTGTAACCATGCCCCTACCTAACTTCATCCGAATTTCTGGGCCTTCATGAAGATGTACGAGCTTCTATGTAGGGATTTAAATGTCGAACCATCTCTAAACGTTTTCTTTTATCTTTTTGTTGCAACAAAACCTTACAGTTCCTCAAAGAAGTCGGGATGGATATCCTTTCGAGTTGTACAAGGTCGGAAGGTTTTTTCTATCTTTGACGATTCGTTTCATGATTTTAAAAATCATTTCTTTAAGGTCCGAGCTACTGATGATTCCCGACCTTTCTTTCTTCCCGATAATCAAGAGCCCCCTTTTCATTTATACTAGCAAGACAGTCTTACAATTCGTAAAGTCGACTTATCTGAGTTAGATGACCTAGAGAGGGGTGTGATAGATTTTTTGTTGAATACTTGGGGTCAGCCTCCCCATTTGGATACGAAAAGATTTTTGGGAGATCCCAACCTTCTAAAGTCTGAGCTTGATAGCTCCTTTTTTCCTTTTCTTGCTGAATTTTATTCATTTGCAGCCTTGTTATTTCTAAATATATTCTGTTTTTTCTTGCAAAAAGTATGGCTCCCAAATTTGCTATGAGGTTTCTTCAGAATACAAAAAAGATAATGGTGGCAAAGAACCTTCAATAGTAGAAAGAGCTTGGTGAAGGGTCTTCACAGAAAGAGGTCGGGATCTCGGTCCGATCTTCTCCTAGAAAGAAGTCGGGGTTGGGTACTTCTGACCCGAAGGTAATCATCCCGACTCTCCACTCTCGGCTTATTTCGTCTGAGTCCACTCCTCTGTCTCCTTCTTTCACTGAACCTCTCTCTAAGAAGCAAAAAATTGACGAGGAGGAGAGCATCTACACTAAGAACTTCGATGCCTTGGCTTGGGGGGAAGAGAACCTTCTCCCTTACCACCGTGTGAGCATGGATGATGTGGCAATTCAAAACCACCTCCAGACTCTAGCTTGGGAGGGGGGGACTTCGCATTGTGAGAGTTTACTCTCAACTATCTAAGGAGCTGAAGAGCTCTCCCATCTAAGCTACAACTGGGGCCTTGGTGGCTGCTCGAGCTGATGTGGAGAGGTTAAGTGAGATTAAGGTGGAGTTGGAGCAGGAGAGGAATACCTTAAAGGACAACTTGGAAAGAGCTTGGGAGAGGGCGAGCAAGGCTGAGGCTGGTACTGTCTTGGCCGAAGAGAAGGCCAAAAAATTTCAAGAAAGTTATACCCGGGTCTTCGGGGAGAGGTTGGCTCGAGAGGAGGAGTTAGAGAAATTGAAGAAAGAATTGGTTGGTTCCAGGAGTCAGCTGCTTTGGGCATGGATGAAATGTTCGAGAATCTAGAAGCCCAAATTAAGGTCTTAGCTCCCGACCTTGACCTTTTCCTCTTCAACACGGATAACATAGTGGTGGAAAAGAATATAATCCTTGCACCTGAGTCAGATGATGAAGAGGAGCCCCGCCAGAATCTGAAGACTTCGGAACCTCAGGTCGGTCCGATCTCCACCTCGAGATCCCAAGCCAAAGTTGCTGTTGTGGAGACTTCTTCTTCTGCCCCTGAGATTATCTCGGCCGTGCCAGTCTCCATGCATCCTCTAACTCCTTTGGCCGGGGAAAAGACGGTGTGACTAGAGAGGCTCTCAATCTTCTAATGGGCGAGAAATCTTGAGCTTTTTTAGATTTCTTTTGTTATTTTTCGTAATAGCCTGACTTGTGGGCTTTATGATAATCTGACTTTTGTAATAGTTTGTAGTTTTGAACACTTTTACCTATTCGGTCATTGTTTTGCAACTTTCATTAAGCAATGTTCAAAACTTTATTACATTTGTAAAGTATCCTTTTATTGAATACTTGTAGTAAGGTATACTTTATTTTAACTCTTAGGTCCTTATTAATTTCCTTATGTAGGTCCGACTTCGAATAATCAGTCTTTGATAAGTTATTTTTACAACTCTGTTTTTGTTCCGATGTGTTTTGATATTACTTTGTACGAGTTGTTTGTATAACTCCTTGCATTAACTTGTACCTCGTCGCTTTATCTTGCCAACAACTTTAGGTCAGGTAATAATTTTTGCAGTTTGTCGAGGTTAAGCTAATGCGTTTGAAATAGGAAACTTAAAAAAGAAATAGACCAGGAATTTTTTATTAATATTTAAGAAATTCCTTTACAGAGCTATTTACTAAAGGCTTGGGTGCCCCTAGCCCTTGCACTGGTGCCTCATTAAAAAAAAAATTCTTTTTATTGGGAAAAAGAATGCACCTAGGTACAAGGCTTTTAGCTATAGTATCTTTTTAGGTTACAAGCGTGCCATGACCTCGGGAGCTCCCGCTTTTGGAGGTCGGACACCTTATAGGAATACTTGCCTAGGACCTCTACTATCTTGTAAGGTCCTTTCCAATTTGCAGCTAGCTTTCCTTCACTTGACTTCTTTATTCCAATGTCGTTTCGAATCAAGACGAGGTCATTGGTGATGAAGTTTCTCTTAATCACCTTTCTATTGTATCTTGGAGCCATCCTTTGCTTCAGAGCTTCTTCCTTAATCTGAGCTCTTTCTCGGGCTTCATAGAGGAGGTCGAGCTCTTCTTTTTTAGCCTGGGCATTAGCTCTTTTGTTGTAAAATAAAACTCTAGGTGATTCTTCAGCTACTTCTATGGGGATCACTACTTCCATTCAGTATGCAAGTCGGAAAGGTGATTCTCCCATTATGGAGTGGGGAGTGGTCTGATATTCCCACAAAACTTGAGGAATCTCGTCTGCCTAAGCTCCTTTTGCATCTTGCAATCGGCATTTTAGCCCGGCCAATATGACTTTGTTGGTAGCTTCCGCTTGTCCATTGGCCTAGGGGTGCTCTACAGATGTGAACTGGTATTTTATTTTTAGGTCAGACACCAAGTTTCTGAAAGTCGAGTAGGTAAATTAAGTTCCATTGTCCGTGGTGATGGAGTGGGGGACCCCAAACCTTATGACAATATTTTTGTACAAAAATTTTCGACTTCTTTGGATAGTGATGGTTGCTAAAGGCTTTTCCTCAATCTATTTAGTAAAGTAATCAATCCCCACTATGAGGTATTTGACTTGGCCTGGCATTTGAGTGATCCAAATAGATCAAGACCCCATTTCGCGAATGGCCGTGGTGAGGTAACAATGATGAGCTCTTTAAGGGGCGCCACATGGAAATTAGCATGTTTTTGGCAAGGCAGGCATGTTTTGACGAACTCAGTCGCCTCTTTCTGTAAGGTTGGCCAAAAAAAGCCAGTTCCGATTACTTCTTTGGCTAGCAACTGAGCTCCTAGATGGTTTCCACATACGCTATGTACGTCCTCCAAAACTTCCTTTGTGTTGGAGGTTGGGACGCATTTTAAGAGGGGTGTTGAGATCCCTCTTTTGTATAGGATATTGTAGACTAGTTTATAGTTTTTTTCCTCTTGTATGAGCATTTTGGCCTTCTTTTCATCCTTGGGGAGCATGTCAAATTTGAGGTAGTTGACTACGGAGGTCATCCACCCCAAATGTTGATTGTGTATAATCAGTACTTCCTCTTTCTTTGATATGGATGGCGTTTGCAGAGTCTTTTGAATGAGACTTCTATTGTTGTCTCCTGACTTGGTACTGGCTAATTTTTATAGAGCATTAGCTCAGGCATTGGACTCCCAAGTTATATGTCAGACCTCACTTTCTGAAAAGTGTGTTAGTAATTCTTGTGTCTCATCCAAGTACTTCTTTATAGTGGGGTCTTTAGCTTGGTAGGTTCCATTAATTTGTGAAGTTATTACTTGCGAATCACTGAACACCACCACCTTTTCTGCCTCCACTTCTTTAGCCAGCTTCAAGCCAGCAAGTAAAGCTTCATATTCTGCTCGGTTATTGGAAGCAGGGAACTCGAACCTTAAGGATAGTTCTATTTGATTTCCTTGATCCCTTTTTAGAATAACATCAGCTCCACTTCCAGATTTATTTGATAACCCCATCTACGTACAGACTCCATGTAGTAGGGTTTCCAGAACTTTCAATGTATTCAACGATGAAGTTGGCGAGGTATTGTGATTTGATAGCTGTCCAAGTTTCATATCTTAAATCCAACTTGGATAGTTCTACTGCTCATTGTAGAATCCTCTCAGCCAGGTCCATTTTTTGTAGGATATTTTTCATTGGTTAATTAGTACGAACTTTAATGGTATGGGCTTGGAAGTAAGGTCGGAGCCTTCGGATGTAAGAACTAGGGCATAAGCAAACTTCTTAATCTTTTGATAATTTAGCTCTGCACCTTGTAAGGCTTTGCTGATGAAGTAGATAGGTTGCTGTCCCTTTTCATCTTCTCGGACCAGGGCCGAGGCTATAGCCCGACTTCCAAGTGATAGGTATAGCACGAGTTCTTCCCCCTTTTCAGGTCGGGTAAGTCTGGGTGGTTTCCCTAAGAATGTCTTGAAGTCTTGGAAGGCCTGTTCGCATGATGGGGTCCATTCAAATTGCTTCCCTTTCCTTAGGATTGAGTAGAGGGGAAGTGATTTCAGAGTTAACCCCGCTAAAAATCTGGATAGAGCGGCCAACCTTCCATTTAGTTGTTGAACCTCTTTAACACATGTCGGGCTCTTCATATTGAGTATAGCCTGGCATTTGTCGGGGTTTACTTCTATTCTTCTTTGAGTCAACATAATCCCTAAGAATTTCCCAACTTCTACTACAAAGGTGCATTTTAAGGGGTTTAGCCTCATTTTATGCTTTCTTATGGTGGAGAATACTTCCGAGAGGTCGGACAATAGTGTTCCATCCTCTTTGGTCTTAACAAGCATGTCATCCACATATACTTCCATGAGTTTTATTATGTGAGAAGAAAACACTTTATTCATTAATCGTTGGTAGGTAGCTTCTACATTCTTCAATCCAAAAGACATTACTATGTAGTAATAGTTTGCCTTTGGAGTTATGAATGAGGTCTTTTCTTGATCCGGTTTGTACATCAGAATTTGATTGTATCCCGAGTAGGCATCCATAAAGGATAGGTATCTGTAGTTTGATGCTGAGTCGACCAGAGTATCTATGCTGGGGAGTGGATAAGGGTCCTTATGGCAGGCTTTATTGAGGTCGGTATAATCAACACACATTCTCCACTTTCCGTTTTGCTTTTTCACCAATACCACATTAGCTAACCATAGTGGATATTTTACCTCCCTTATGAACCCTGCCTCTAGTAGGGCTCGTACTTGTTTTTCTACGGCCTGTGTTTGCTCTGGTCCGAGCTTTCTGTGCTTCTACTGAATAGGTTTGGAAAATGGGTACACAGCAATCTTATGGGATATTAGGTTAGGATCGATGCCAGGCATGTCGGAAGCTTTCCAAGCGAAGAGGTCGGATTTGTCCCTTAACAGTTGTACGAGTTGTTGCTTAAGGCTCCCTTCTAGGCTTGCCCCTATGCTCGTTGTCTTGTCCGGGTGGTCTCCAATTTGTATATCTTCCGTTGTCTTCAGGTTGAGGTCGTAGTTCTTTTCGAATTCGGACTCCACCTAACTTGATTGTATTGACTTCTTTGCCGTCCGAGCTGCCTTTCAAACTATGGTTCTCGTTATAGCATTTTCTTGGTAACTTTTGATCTCCTTTGATGGTGGCAATCCCTTCAGCTGTGGGAAATTTCATGCAGAGATGTGGGGGTAGAGACGGCAGTTGCAAGTCGATTCAAAGTCGTTCAACCTATTAAGACATTGTAGGTTGAACTTACATTGACTACAATGTAGTTAACACTTAGTGTCCTTGACCTGACACCTTTTCCAAAGGTGGTGTACAATGAGATGTAACCCAGAGGTCAGATTGGGTGTCTCCCAATCCAAAAAGGCAATATGGGTATGCCCTTAAATCCTTTTCCTCTAACCCAAGCTTGTCAAAGGCGGGTTTGAATAGAATATCCATTGAGCTGCCTTGATTTACCAAGGTTTAGTGGAGGTTAGAGTTTGCTAGGATCATAGTTATTACCAATGGTTCGTCGTGCCCTAGTACTATTCCTTGAGCATCCTCTTTAGTGAAGGAGATAATGGGTAAGTCGGACGATTGACTGTCCTCTCCAACTTGATATACCTTCTTGATGTGCCTTTTTCATGAGGATTTTGACATTTCTCCTCCTGAAAATCCACCATTAATCATGTGTATATGTCGCTCGGGGGTATGAGGAGGGCGTTCTGGTCGTCTTCTTTCTTCATCCCTTCTTCTCTTCCTTGGGTCGTCCGACCTGTCTGCCAGATTTTATCAAGTTGGCCTTCTCTGGCCAACTTTTCAATGACATTCTTTAGGTTGTAGCATTCATTAGTGGAATGCTCGTACAACTTGTGGTACTCACAATATTCTGTCCGACTTCCAGCTTTCTTATGCTCAATCAGACGATGAGGCGGGAGTTTCTCTGTGTGGCATATTTCGTGATAAACATCGACCAGGGAAACCCTTAGAGGGGGTGTAGTTGTGATATTTTTGAGAATTTTCTACATTTTTCTCCTCTTTCTTCTTGGGTTCGCTTTCTTTTTCCCGAGTTTCATAGTAGGGTAAGTTAAATCACGAAAAGGTTCCCTAAGTCGGGAGTTTTCCTCCATGTTGATGTATTTTTCTACCCTTTGCTGAATTTCATTCAGATAAGTCAGATATCTCTTGGATATTGACTGAGAAAATGGCCATTCTCTAAGGCCATTGACCAGATACATAGTTATAGCTTTGGTTGGTAGATTCTGAATTTCCAAACAAGCTTTGTTGAACCTTTCCATATAATCACGAAGGGTTTTCCCGACCTCTTGCTTTACTCCCAGCAGGCTCGGGGCGTGCTTCGTTTTGTCTTTCTGGATAGAAAATCTGGTAAAAAATTTTCTTGCCAGGTCGTCAAAGCTAGTGACAGACTTGGGGGTCAGGCTATCAAACCATTTTATTACAGCCTTGGTTAAAGTAGTCGAGAAGGCTTTGCAACGAGTGGCGTCAGAGGCGTCGGCCAAGTACATTTTGCTTCTGAATTTACTGAGATGGTGGCTCGGGTCGGACATTCCGTCATAGAGATCCATGTCAGGTGATTTAAATTTCTTAGGAACTTTAGCCTTCATGACCTCTTCTGTGAATGGATCTTGCCCTCCCAAGGGACTTTCATCACCCTCCGCCCGATTACTCCTCCTTTGAAAATCAGCTTCTAGTTTTCGTAGCTTGTCTTCTAACTTCTTCCGTTGCCTTAATTCTTTTCGCAACTCTCGTTCTGCCTCCCATTGTTGTTCAGCTCGTGTTTGAGCTGTTGTAGTCAATCCACTTGGCCATGAACAAGATCTAGGATCTCGGTCCCATGAGGTTGGTCCTCAGCTTCAGAATGGTGGACTTCGGACTGGATCCTCTTTATTTGAGAATTTTCTGAGGTCCCTTCCCCGTGGGGGCCATGGTGTGGCGGTGGAGGCGGAAGTAAGAGGGCTTGGTCTTCTGGTTGATCTTCTAGCTCAAACTCAGATGCTGTGTAGCCATCTCTACGCTCGTGGTCTGCCATTTGTCAGAGGATTGATCCCAGGTCCCCAGCAATGGCGCCAATATTCCGAGGGTTACTTGAAACGTTGATTCGAGCCTGAACGTGAGGTTTAGATCCCTTTAATATGGCAGCGTCCGACCTCTTTGGTTCCGAGGTACCACCTGTCCAAGTTTCTCGTGAGGAGGTACAGGGTGGTACCTGCAAGAAACTCCGATGCTTAAGTTAGCAAGAATTTTAGGCAGGTTTTTAGTAGATTAGAACGTGTGTTATACTTGGGGGTGTCAGTGTATTTATAGTAGAGTAGATAACCACCTTTGTTGGAGTAGTTCCATATTTTCTGATAGATAAACGTTTCCTTTGTCTTAGAAGTTTGTTGGGATCTACCTTCTAGATGAGGTAGAGATAGTAGGAGAGATTTATGGAGACAGTTACTTATTAAGTCAAGTATGGCTAGACCTCTATGTTGGTGTCCGACCTCCTTAAAGAGGTCGGGTTTACAGTGAAGTTCACCTTTACTGGTGGGCCTTTTGTGTAATTGGGTCTGGCCTTTATCTATTGGGTCAGAGTATGAACAACAATGATCTTCACTTTAAAAAATTATTTTCTTCAAATAACTCAAATAATTGAGGTATAATATCTATTATTAAGTTCTATTAAATATGAAAAACACATAATAATGTTGTTACATGTTATCTCTCCTCCTTAACTGAGTCTGAAATATCACTTGACACAATAACACATTTTGTAAGAACACGTCGACCTATACAAAGTATATATTGATCTATATTTGCATCAAATCAACTTTAAATTAAAAAAAAATTATTTAATTTTTTCTAAAATCTTTTATATAAAGACTATAAATAAATGACTTAATAGATGTCTAAAACATATTATACAACTTTAATTCTTATACTTCTTAAGTATTTGAGCGTCAGAATGTTATGCAATTTCACATTAATTTATTCGATCAAATTAAAAATTCGTCATTCTTCCTCGATAAAGTAAAACAACTTAAGATCATGCTAACTTTTTTTAGATTAGTCATAAAAGTCTCAACCCAAAAGAAAAAATTACAAAAGAGTTCTTGTGAATCTAATATTCTGTTCTTTTTTTTCCGATCTTTAATTTGAGGTACTCGACCACAAAAGGAAAGCAAAGTTCAAGCGCTCAACAAAAATAGATACGATGAGCCAACAAAGAACAACATCCAAACAAAACAAAACACAAACTAAAACACCCAAACATGTAAATATAACAACACCTCTCCTAACCAACAACACAAAAACAAAGGAAAAAACCCCACCCAAAAATACAAAACAAAGCACCATATCAAAAATAACTATAAAGTATGTTATTGAGTTTTTCTAATGTTGAACATCATGTGTTCCACCATATGAAAAGGTTTAAGATTCTAATTTTACGCCACTCTCCGCCTTCTTCTCGACCTTCATTACTACATTGTAAACCAAGTTGAGACTAAAGTTTTCAAGTTCTTCTTACTTCCTCCTTTGATTCCTCCATATCACTTTCATCGTATGTCCCTAAGTCATTCTTTTCCTCCTTTTTCTGGTTCTTGCACGCTTCTCTTATAATAATTCCATTCAGCAATGCCATAAAAAAATTTAGCTTACACGGACAATGAATCCAAATTCAAAACATTTAAAATATCTTTTATTCTATCAGTAACACCTTATCACCTAATATTACAAAGGATCATAATTTCATGAACCACCAACCACATCCATGTAAGCATATATTATATGAAGACATCTTATATTACTAAGTACCTTTACCTTTCACTGAAAATGCATATATCATTTGATTCATGAACTCCACAATTAGATCTAGGACTGTTAAAATGAGCTAAATCTATTGGATCAGCCCATTTACTCGTTTAAATGGGCATGTTTTTCTTTTAAAATCAAGCCTGTTTAAAATTTGGGTTAAACGAGATGAGCTCGATTAATTCGAGAAAAATGACGAGTTAAACAAACTAGCTCGCAGACTAAATAGGCATCCGTTTACCTTTTTACATTTTTTTAAAAAGTAGATTTTTTGCCATCATTTCTTTCGATCTGACCCATTAAAAAATGCTATTTGTTTAAGATTTTTGACCTAAAAGTAATTTTTTGTCAAAATATTTTTAAAAAAGTAAAATAAAAGGATAAATGAACCAGTCTGTTTAACCCATCAGGCTAGCTATAAACGGTTCGACTAAAAAATTATAGCTCGTGAATAAAGCGAGCTTAAACAGGCCAACCTATTTAACCCACGAACTTAAACGGATCGGGTCTAAACGGGCGGGGCTGGTCCATTTGATAGCCCTAGTTAGATCTACAATGTCCACCTACCATCTTTGTTCAAAGTAATTTTCTCCCATTAATCTTTGGCTTGGAACTATTTATCCTTCTTATTTATCACCTATATATGTTGAAAAAGGTGAATTTTACTTTTTGTTTTGTTTCTTAAGAACTGTAATTAACTATCTGTTCCGAGGGTTACCTGAAACTGGGAGGTCGATCTCGGATGAGATCTTCTGGCTTGACTCCTTGTTCGAGCTGTTTGAGGCGATATTGTTGTTCACGAATGGCATCTAGAATTTATAAGTTCTGAGTCTGTTTGTCTCCTTTGGATTGGTGTGTATCCTTTGGGGAGTTCGGTGTGGCGTTCGTGTTCTTAAGTGGCATTCCTTCTTCTAATCCCGAGTTGAGGTCATTGACAGGGTTGCTTGCCATGGTGATGAGATGACTTTTAGGTTCTCTGGCAACGGCGCCAATGTTCTGAGGGTTACCTGAAATTGGGAGGTCGATCTCGGACGAGATCTTCTGGCTTGACTATAACTACCGTGTCCGACTTGTTGGGATGGGAGGCACTGCTGGTCCTCGTCACCGGAGGGGGGTGGTACCTGCAAGAGACTCCGATGCTTAAGTCAGTACAGGCTTTAGGCAAGTTTTTTGTAGAATTAGAGTATGAGTTATACTTGGGTGCTCCAGTGTATTAAAAGTAATGATTGATGATCTTCCTTTGAGATAAGCTAGTAATCTTATCTTATCATTTAGGGAGGATATCTTTATCTTTTGGTCAACCGCCTTCTGGTGGGCGGTGTCCTTTTGTTCTTGAGCCTTCTTAGACCTCTATTGCGGTCTTCTGAACTCTTTGTAAAGAGGTCGGTATATTTACCTTTGGGCCAACTCGGACCTTGTAGCTCAGACCGGTATATGAATACTATCATAATAACTTCTTCAATTATAGCACCAACTTCTTCTAACAAAAATTGAGTAGCATCTTCCAATCCATCGAGTATAATCTCTTCAGTCATATTTGTCCTTGTAACATCACCCCTAAAACACCTTATCTCTCCATAATTACTAGTCAAGTATCCTTTAACTACAAAACAATTTAATTCTGGACTATAACAATTATATTGCCATCAATTTCATTTTTTTCTCATCCACCATTATCCTACCTGATGTTGGATTTAAATTTATTTCTCTTTTATTTTTTTTCTCTCTTATTACTTTATTTTGATATAAGAAATCTAACTTGCTCTACATCCACATTTTATGTTGTCTCCTTATTTTCAAACGCTTTTAAATTTATAGCCTTCCACACTACCTATATGTGACGTAAAATTTGGCAAAACCACAACTCAATAAGTGCACCGAATCATATCAAGTAATATCACGGTGAGTGAGTTATTATTTTCATAAAAATTAATGGACTAAGCAATAATGATTAATTGATTAATGGATGCACCTTGATTTTGGAAGTTGGCTTTTATCTTATCTATGAATATTTGAGTTTGTTGCATGAATGTGGAGGTGGTTTGGGCTATTGTGGTAGTGTGTTGAGTGAGTTTTTCCAAGACATTTTCAAGAGAAGAGAATTTGGTTTAAAGAGAAGAGATTTTTTGATGGATTTCTAATTGCATTAAGGGAGCTTGTTGTTGATGTAGTGCATTGAAGCTTCTTTGTTCTTGGTTCTCCCACCCAAAGTTTGGGTAATTTCTCCATTCCGGATTGTGTGGGTCATTCACTGACCTTAAGAAATGTCCCATGTAGTTTACTTGCTCTAGGGGTGGTCGAACTCCATCATTCCCTTATACAAGAACACCAAACAGAATTAAATGCACCTTGTGGAATGAAGAAAAAGAAATAGAGTGAAATAACACGGAATAATAAATAGAAAATAAAGGAGAGACAAAGCAAAATAAGATAAAATAAAGATCTACTTTAGTAATTCGTAAAGCAAAAGAAAAAGTCTAATTTAGAGAACCAATTAATGGGGTAGTTGTTAACCTCAATTAATCCTCGACAACGGCGCCAAAAACTTCATATGGAATTTTGCAAAACCACAACTCGGCAAGTGCACCGAATCGTATCAAATAATATCACGGTGAGAGAGTTATCGTTCCCATGAGAATTAATAGACTAAGAAACAATGATTAATTAATTATTCTAATTAGACAAATCAAATAAACAAAGGAGTGAGGGATTCAAAACGTGTAACAGAGAGTAATAAAATAGCAAATAGTGAGTGTGAAGACAATATTGGTGAGAATGTTAAGGTTTCAGAGATATTCACTCTTTAGAAAAATAATCCTTGTGTTCATTTATTTGAGACTTGCAAAGATCAATTACGACAAATCATAAATAATCAAATCCCAATTCCTTGGTAATTCAATTTCTCTTTAACCTAATTAATCACTAATTCCTTAGTCAATTACTTAAGAAAAGAGGTGAAGTACAATTCTGATTTAATTTCAAATAAGATTCAAGAATAGCCCTTAGGTTGAATTTTGTCACTTATCCAAGCTAGTCCTAAACAATTGAAACTTACAAGAAAGAATAATTTCCAAAAAAATTTTAATCCGAATTTTATGTCACTTATTCAAACTAGAGCAATTGAAAATCAATACGTGTCGCACACTCTTTGAAATACTATTCCTAGTCAAATAAAAAAGTAGTGAGAAAGAGTTTTCAAGCTAATTCAAATATTAATTTTTCCAAAATAATATTTAGAATTCAAAACGGAGTTATAATATTTTTTAACAATTCTAAATCTTTAAGGATGAAGAACCAAAACTCAATCATGAAATAGATCAAAGTATAAACCTCAATTCAAATAAAAAAATGAATAGAGCTCCTAACCTTAACAAAGGAGATTAGTTGCTCATGGTTGAATGAAAACAAAATTATAAAGTATGGTGTATGATGATATTCCGGAGTGTGATCCCCGGAGTGTTATCTCACTGGATAATGTTGTAATTTTCTGTGAAAATTGTGTAAAAATGCGTACTGATAAATTAGTCGGCAGTATCAGCTTAAATCTGTCCTTTACTACAAGAGAGAAATTAAAACTGTAGAGAAACTTAGAAAATTATTTATAATAAAAAATCGGGCACTAATTCTAAAGGTTTTGGCCCAAAATTGGGCAAAACAAACAAAAAATGCTACGCGGTTAGACGGGTCCAAGTTGGGCCCAGACCCAACATATAAATACCCTAAAATGAAGCCAATTCAGTTCATAACACCCTCAAACACAAACACATGCAGATGAGAATTGAGAGAGAGGAAGGAGAAGAAACACTATTCACATTCTCCTTCTTTGGCTCATAACTTGAGCTACGGTGCTCCGATTTGCGTATCATTTGTAGCCACACAAAGCTCTTATTGAGCTCGTCATTTCTAACTAGGCATTGCTGGTAAGAATTCAAAATTCACACTCCTTTCTTAGCCCTAATAGATTTCAAAAATTTAAGTTTAGATTTTGTGATTTTGGTTGTTTATGGGTGTTTTAGCATTGGAGTATTGTTGGGTTTTGCCCCCAACACCATTAAGTAAGGTAAGAATACCCTAAACCCTTATGGATTTGTGATTTTAGTGAACCTTATGTATTAATTATGGTGATTTGGTATGTATAGCTTGAATTTGGTAATTTTTGGAATTTGTTGTGGCAATTGGATTGGCTTTGGTGGTGGAACTCTTTTGTGCTTGCTTGGAAGTGAGTGTTTGGGTGATTTTAGGTTGTACTAAAATTGGCGAATGTATGGTTTCGGTTTTCTTTATTTAATATGTAATGTTTCGTGAAATTTAGGCTAGTGGACCATAGGATAGGATTGAATTGAATATATAGTTGTTTAAATTGTGTTTGTGGTGTATGCATGTTGATGAAGATTGAATAATTTTAGGTGTTGAGATATGATTGTAGTGGATTCTAATATGATGATGATTGATGATTAATGATGGTTGTAAGTATGGTATTTAGAGAGGGAGGATGTTGTTGAATTTGGATTGTTGGTTTGGTGAATTGAGTAATATTTGAGTGTGAAAATGATTGAGGAAGTGATGGATTATATATATATGAGAGACAATATTAAATAGCAGGTTTTGGTATGGATTAGAATGTGTTTTGGATTTGGTTTGATTTGATGTTTTAGAAAACTAGAGAACCTTGTAAGTTTTTATAAAACCTTATTTTTTATGAACTTTGATGAGGCATAACTTGGTCTCCGGACTTTCATTTTGGATGAAACTTAATTTAAATGAAAGTTTGGTGTAAGAACTTTAAGAATTCAGGAACGGATGAAAAATGTTTTGAAACAAAAAAGTTATGTGCATTTGAAGTTCGGTATAAAAATCTGAATTCTGCAGCTTTTCAAAAATTTTCTAAGTTTTTAATGCTATGCGTACGCGGAAAGGTTTATTTTTTAGGCATGTGTACGCGGCATGTTGCACGTGACGCGAGCCTCCTTTGCTGTTTTGAGGTCTTGCGTACGCGAGTGTAGCATGCGTACGCGAAATGGGCATTTTGACACCCATGCGTATGTGGATAGGGGCATGCGTATTCATGACTCCTGTTTTGTTGAAAACTTATTCTTCTTCATTTTTAAAGGTTCTCAGAGCTTTCTAAACTTCCTTAACTACTATTTCAAATTTATAACTAGTGATTAGGCTTTGAGATTATTGAGGATGAGTTAGATGAATTAAAATTAGATAATTTATGTTTGATTTAGAAGATGGAGACTTAGGCTTGGGAAGTTCTTTGGATGAAATGATTTGAGTGGTTTGGTGGAGTGTTGAGAGGACAAAATATTGAGAACTGATGATGAGTTTGAGACTTGAAAATGATTGATTATGATAAGATGAGTAATAATGAACTTGTGCTTTGAGCAGTGATCACTGAGATACACTATATACTATTTATATACTGATATTGATAAGTTGCTATGCACCTAGCAAGGACGATGGTAAATCCCGCTTGTCGAAGTTGCGGCGTCGGTGTAAGAACGGTGGTTAATCCCGCTTACGTTGAGATGTGAGGTCTGAGGATTCGTATCCCGCTCACATTCTTTCGAATCACAAGAGTGTGTTGGGAATTATATCCATGGATAGTGAGACAGACACTATATCCCTGGGGTACCAATTTTTATTCGTGATCGAAAGGCGACATCCCATGGGATGTGTCGAGTTGACAGTTGAACCGACAAGTAATATCAAGGCTAATAGGATAGACATTCATCATGTGCATTTTTTATGTGTTTGTTTACTTTTTCTAATTACATCTTTTGCCTAAGTGTATAACATGTTTACTTGCTTCCTGAATTACTTGCTATATATGCAAATTACATGTGTTTTACTTATTTGAAATTACTTGTGCTTTCTATTGAGATTGACGAGGCTCGGTAGGCGGTGGTGATGGGATTGCATGGAGGATAGGCTGGTGAAGGCTGTGGGATAGCTGTGAACTGTTAGTTAGAAATTCCTTAGGAGTAGACAACCCTTTAAAGATTTTATTAAAGTTGTTGCTAAGTTTTAAATCTCTATATCGATGTGAAATTCTAGGATTGCCTCTGGCATCCCAGAACCTTATATCTTATATATTAGGTACTGTCACCATACTGATAACCTCCGATTCTCATATCATATGTTGTTATTATTTTTTAGATATAGGACAAAACCTACCTCGGTGAGTTGTAGGATGGTGACAGAGCGGAGGATCTCTCTTATGTTTTGGCCTTTTGGTTATTTTGATGTAGTTACGTGCTCTCTTTTGTATATTGTATCTTGATGCCTTAAAGGCTTACTTTGAGAGTTAGGATGTTGTTGCTTTATTTCAAAAACTATGTTATGTCTGTATCAACTAGTCGGCCTAAACTCTGTGGGTTGTGGCTAGTATTCTTTTGGCTATTATACACACACACACACACACGTATTATGCTGTATCTTGTGCCTCTATGATTGTAGTTATCGTGTGAACGCTTCGCGCTTTTCTGTGTCTGTTTTGAGCTATAATTTTTCATCGAGTTTCTAGTATTATTAATTCTTTTTATATGCAATATTTTATGAGCTTTACACATGTCGTAGTGCTTTGTTATCCTTTGCTTTACGGCATGAGGTAAGGCTTAGGGTAATAGGGTGTTACACTTAGTGGTATCAGAGTGGTTCGTCCTCGTGAGCCTGAAGGATGAATCGATTGTGATTCATTGCATACTCTGGGTCATTTTTCTTTCGTGTTATTTAGGTTATCTACTTGATATGTATAGCATGCTTGTTTGTGAGTGCCTTTTTGGGATAATTAAAGCACTAGGCTTGAGATATTGAGACTGATCACCTTGATATCGATTGTTTGGTGTAGATAGGACCCTGAATGGCAACTCGTAGACGAGGTCGACTGCATGTATGGAGAGATAATGATACCAAGTTCATGGCAGCGATGACCAATTTAACCAATTCTATGAAAGCGAGCGCGGCTGCGATAACGCAAGCTATCGAGAGGTTGGGTTAACTAGCCGAAAATGGTAATGGTAATGGTAATGGAAACGGGGAAGGGGCCGGAAACAACTCAGGAGGTGCTCTGATGATAGTTGTTACTTTTCTCAAAGTTAACCCACCGACTTTCAGAGGAACAACAAATTCTACTGAAGCAGACAACTGGTTCCAAGTCATGGAGCACGCATTGCAGACTCAGCATGTCTCGGATAACCAATTTATGGAGTTTGCGGCCTATCAACTAATGGGGGAAGCACAATACTGGTGGCAGGGAGAGTGCCGACTAATGCAATTGCAGAATGCAGATATTCTTTGGGATGTATTTCAGACGGCTTTTTATAAGAAGTATTTTTCCAGAGTCCATGAGGGAAGCTAGAGAGTTAGAGCTTATGCAGCTAAAGCAAGACTCATTGTTTGTAGCCGAGTATACTAGTAGATTTGAAGAACTCTGTAGGTTCTCAAGGGTATGTCAAAGAGCCCCTGAGTCCTATGAGGGTTGGAAATGCATAAAGTGCCAGGAGGTCTTCAAGAGAATATTATGACTGTTGTGGCTCCGTTGAAGATTTGGGTATTTTCCGAGTTAATGAATAATGCTAGAGTGGTCGAGGATTGTGCTAAGAAGGTGTTGTTGGCAAGAGACACTAGAGGAGGAAACAACAACAGAGGTCGTGGAAAGTACTTTTAACCTAAGGGTCAGAACTTCAAGAGGGGTGGACACACACCTCAACACCCTCAAGGTAAAGGAAACTTTAGAAGGCCCACTTATGATCAGTACGACTAGGCAAAAGGAAGAGGTAAACTAAGTAAGACTTCTCCCGATTTAATTTGTGAGCGTTGCGGACATTTTCATCCTTATGATTCGTACAAGCTGGGTATAGGTGGTTACTTTATTTGCGGATTGCTGGGTTACCTGGCAAGGAATTGCACTCGTGTGAGGAATTCGAATGCTGGTCATAACCAACAACAAGTTCAAGTGTTTGCTATGAATGACAATGATGCTGCTAAGTCAGATCCTTTGATGAGAGGTAAATGTTTAATTGGTGACAAAGAGTTGATTGCATTGTATGACACTAGAGCTTCACATTCATTCATTACTTTTGATAAGGCTGTTGAACTCAGGATAAAGATCTTAAACTTAGCTTTTGATTTGCACGTGCATACCTCATCTCAAATTGTTGTGACTAGATTAGGTTGTAGACAAATACTTTTCAAGATAGAAGATAGATCTTTTGTCCATGACTTGATTTGTTTGTCGATGGTTGGGTTGGAAATAATTTTGGGATTTGATTGGTGATCAAAGAACTGAGTACTGTTGGATTGCTTTGAGTGATCGATTCGATTTTTGTCAGAAGAAGAAAAAGGAGCAGTTATGGCTGAAGGTTATTACCTGAACTCTGTAATGGTGAACTGTAGTGGGGGAAAATGTCAGGGTTATATACTCTTGGCTGCGAATGCATCGGGTGATGAGCAGAGGTTGGATCAAATTTCTGTAGTTAGAGAATTTCCCAAAGTATTTGCTGAAGATATTCTCGAATTTCCACCTCAAAGGAAAACTGAATTTGCGATAGACTTGGTGTCGGGAGCCGGGCCAGTGTCAATTGTGCCATACAGAATGGCTCCGATAAAGCTGGATGAACTTAAGACTTAGTTGGAAGAGCTTCTGAACAAGAGGTTCATTCGACCGAGTATATCTCTGTGGGGGCGCCAGTTTTATTGGTGAAAAAGAAAGTTGGAGGAATGTGACTTTGTGTGAATTACCGACAGTTGAACAAGGTGACGGTAAAGAACAAGTACCCATTGCTGAGAATCAATGACTTAATGGATCAATTGCAAGGAGCTAAAGTATTTTCAAAGATTGATTTGAGATCCGGTTACCATCAGATTAGGGTGAAGGAGGATGATATTTCAAAAACTTCATTTAGAACACGTTATGGTCACTATGAATACGCGATGATGTCCTTTGGGTTGACGAATACGCCTGCTATGTTCACGGATTACATGACCAGAGTATTTCATCACTTTTTGGATAATTTTGTGGTGGTGTTCATAGATGACATCTTAGTTTATTCAAAGATGGCAAAAGAGTATGAGGAGCATTTGAGGATAGTGTTGCAAATTTTGAAGGAGCGAAAGTTGTATGCGAAGTTGTCGAAGTGCGAATTCTGGAAGGAGGAAGTAAAGTTCTTAGGTCACGTGGTGAGTAAAGGAAGAATAGTCATGGATCCTACAAAAGTTGAAGTAGTGATGGAATCGAGAAGATCGACGTTAGTGATTGAGATTAAGAGCTTCTTGGGATTAGCCGAGTATTACAGAAGGTTCATTCATGGATTCTCACAAATCGTATTGCCGATAACTAAGTTAACTCGAAAAGAGACACCATTTGTGTGGACGTTTGAATGTGAGGAAATTTTTCAAACTTTGAAAGAGAAGTTGACTTTAGCGCCAATTTTAATTCTACTTGAACTACATGAATTGTTTGAAGTTTACTGCGATGCCTCGTTGAAAAGCTTGGGTTGTGTGTGAATGCAATACTGGAATGTGGTAGCTTATGCTTCGCGTCAGCTTAGATCCAATGAGGTGAATTACCCCACTCATGACTTAGAATTGGCGGCGGTTGTGTTTGCGTTGAAAATTTGGAGGCACTATTTGTACGGAGTGAAGTTTTGAGTCTTTTTTTATCACAAAAGTCTCAAGTACATCTTTGATCAGAAAGAGCTCAACATGCACCAAAGAAGATTGATGGAGCTACTGAAAGATTATGATTTTGAGCTAAGTTATCACCCTGGGAAGGCTAATGTTGTAGCGGATGCCTTGAGTAGGAAATGTTTGACTGTCAGTTGGATGAGAATTAAGGAAAAGGAGTTGGTGAGTAGGTTTACTGATGAGCGGATAATTTATACGCTTTTTGGCATTTTTTTACATAGTTTTTAGTATGATTTAGTTAGTTTTTAGTATAATTTTATTAGTTTTTAAATAAAAATCATATTTCTGGACTTTACTATGAGTTTGTGTGTTTTTCTGTAATTTCAGGTATTTTCTGGCAAAAATTGAGGGACTTGAGCAAATATCAAATTCAGAGGTTGAAGAAGGACTGCAGATGCTGTTGGATTCTGACCTCCCTGCACTCAAAGTGGATTTTCTGGAGCTACAGAACTCCAAATGGTGCACTCTCAATTGCGTTAGAAAGTAAACATCCAGGGCTTTCCATAAATATATAATAATCTATACTTTGCTCGAGTGTAGATGACGCAAACTGGCATTCAACGCCAGCTTCCTGCCCTATTCTGGAGTTAAACGCCATAAACAGGTTGCAAAGTGGAGTTAAACGTCAGAAACAGGTTACAAACTGGCGTTCAACTCCAAGAGAAGTCTCTACACGTGTAAAGCTCAATGCTCAGCCCAAGCACACACCAAGTGGGCCCCGGAAGTGAATTTCTGCATTATTTACTCATTCTTGTAAACTCTAGTAACTAGTCTGATATAAATAGGACTCTTTACTGTTGTATTAGACATCTTTGATCAGTTTTATGCTATCTTAGACCTTTATGGAGGCTGGCCATTCGGCCATGCCTGGACCTTGTTCTTATGTATTTTCAACGGTAGAGTTTCTACACACTATAGATTAAGGTGTGGAGCTCTGTTGTTTCTCATGAATTAATGCAAAGTACTATTGTTTTTCTATTCAATTCAAGCCTATTTCTTATCTAAGATATACACTTGTTCTAGCCTCATGGTTCTTGACGCATGGTTGCCTCGCCTGACAACCGAGCCTTCCATTCCATGAGATCAGGGTCTTCGTGGTATAGGCTAGAATTATTGGTGGCCATTCTTGAGATCCGGAAAGTCTAAACCTTGTCTGTGGTATTCCGAGTAGGATCTGGGAAGGGATGGCTGTGACGAGCTTCAAACTCGTGAGTGCTGGGTGTAGTGACAGATGCAAAAGGATTACTGAATCCTATTCCAATATGATCGAGAACCGACAGATGAATAGCCGTGGGGAGACAGCGCATTTTGGACCATTTTTACTGTGAGGATGGGATGTAGCCATTGACGACGGTGATGCCCTACATAACACTTGCCATGGAAAGGAGTAGGAATGATTGGATGAAGACACCAGGAAAGTAGAGGTTCAGGAGGAACAAAAGCATCTCCATACGCTTATCTAAAATTCTCACCAATGAATTACATAAGTATTTCTATCCTATTTTACGTTTTATTTATCTTTTAATTATTAAAACTCTATAACCATATGAATCCGCCTGACTGAGATTTACAAGGTGACCATAGCTTGCTTCAAGCCGACAATCTCCATGGGATCGACCCTTACTCACGTAAAGTTTATTACTTGGACGACCCAGTGCACTTGCTGGTTAGTTGTGCGAAGTTGTGACAAAGTGTGATTCACGTTTGAGAGCACCAAGTCTTTGGCGCCATTGTTGATGATCACAATTTCGTGCACCAAGTTTTTGGCGCCGTTGCCGGTGATTGTTCGAGTTTGGACAATTGACAGTTCATCTGGTTGCTCAGATTAGGTAATTTTATTTTAATTTTAAGATTTTTATTATTCTTATTTTCGAAAAAAATAAAAATAAATATTTTCAAAAATATATTTTTCTTCAGAATTTTTAAGAATGAATTCTAGTGCTTCATGATGATTTGTTGAATCCTGGCTGGCTGTAAGCCATGTCTAATCATTTGGACCGGGGTTTCAACTTATCATCACAAGAGCTTGTTGATCTTCACCCATTTGGCAGTTACACACATAGTTGTTGTATACATGGGAGGTAGGCAATGTCTTCTAAAGCTTGGCTGGCCATTGGCCATGTCTAGTGTCTTGGACCGGAGCTTTCACTGAAAGCTTGGCTGCTAGTAAGCCATGTCTAATTCCTGGACCGGAGCTTTAGACTAACATTGCATGATTCCTGGAATTCTCATTAAAAATTTTGAAATCCTTATTTTTCTTTTCTAATTAATTTTTGAAAAACCCAAAAAAATTAATAAAATCATAAAAATAAAAAAATTGATGTTTCTTGTTTGATTCTAGTGTCAATTTATAAGTTTGGTGTCAATTGCATGTTTATCTCTTTCTTGCATTTTTTGAAAATTCATGCATTGCATTCTTCATGATCTTCAAGTTGTTCTTGATGAATCCTCTTGTTTGATCTTCATATTTTCTTGTTGTGTGTTGCATCTTGTTTTTCATATGCATTCTTGCATTCATAGTGTCTAAAAATTAAAAATTTCTAAGTTTGGTGTCTTGCATGTTTTTCTTTTCTTAAAAATTTTCAGAAATAAGTCTTGATGTTCATCTTGATCTTCAAAGTATCTTGGTGTTCATCTTGACATTCATAGTGTTCCTGCATGCATCATTTGTTTTGATCCAAAATTTTCATGCATTGAGTCTTTTTGATGTTTTTCTCTTTCTTCATTAAAAATTCAAAAATAAAAAAATATCTTTCCCTTATTTCACTCATAAATTTCGAAAATTTGAGTTGACTTTTTCAAAACTTTTTAAAATTTAGTTGTTTCTTATGAGTCAAGTCAAATTTTCAATTTAAAAATTCTATCTTTTTCAAATCTTTTTCAAAAATCAAATCTTTTTCAATTTTCTTTCATAATTTTCGAAAATTTCAAATTGATTTTCACAAATCTTTTTCTTATTTTGTTTCATAATTTCAAAATATTTACTAACAATTAATGTGATTGATTCAAAAATTTTAAGTTTGTTACTTGTCTAGTAAGAAAGGTTCAATCTTTAAATTTTAAAATCCTATCTTTTTGTTTCTTGTTAGTCAAGTAATCAACTTTAATTTTCAAAATTAAATCTTTTTAAATTTCTTTTTCAAAATAAATTTCAATCACATCTTTTTCAAAATTAATTTCAAAATCTTTTCTAACTTCTTATCTTTTCAAAATTTGATTTTCAAATCTTTTTCAATTAACCACTTAACTTTTTGTTTGATTCTTATCTTTTTCAAAACTACCTAACTAACTCTCTCTTTCTAATTTTTGAAAATTCCTTTCCTCTTTTTCAAAATTATTTTTTAATTAACTAATTGTTTTAAATTTTAATTTAATTTAATTTTAAAATTTTTGAATTTTAACTTTAATTTTTAAAAATTAAAAATAAATTATTTTTATTTTTATTTTTATTTTGTTTAATTTTCGAATTATTCTCTCTTCTATCATCTCCTTCTATTTATTTATTCATCTACTAACACTTCTTGACCACCCAAAATTCAAACACCATCTTCCACTCTGTGTTCGAGTTTTTCTCTTCCCCTTCTTTTATTCTTCTCTTCTACTCACATAAAGGAACCTCTCTACTGTGGCAAAGAGGATCCCTATTATTTTCTGTTCTCTTCTTTTTCATATGAGCAGGAACAAGGATAAGAACATTCTTGTTGAAGCTGATCCTGAACCTGAAAGGACTCTGAAGAGGAAGCTAAGGGAAGCTAAAGCACAACTCTCTGGAGAAAATCTGACAGAAATTTTCGAAAAAGAAGGAGACATAGCCAAAAATAATAACAATGCAAGAAAGATGCTTGGTGACTTTACTGCACCAAATTCCAATTTACATGGAAGAAGCATCTCAATCCCTGCCATTGGAGCAAATAATTTTGAGCTAAAGCCTCAATTAGTTTCTCTGATGCAACAAAACTGTAAGTTTCATGGACTTCCATTAGAAGATCCTTTTCAATTCTTAACTGAATTCTTGCAGATATGTGATACTGTTAAGACCAATGGGGTTGACTCCGAGGTCTACAGGCTTATGCTTTTCCCGTTTGTTGTAAGAGACAGAGCTAGAATATGGTTGGACTCTCAACCTAAAGATAGCCTGAACTCTTGGGATAAGCTGGTCATGGCTTTCTTAGCCAAGTTCTTTCCTCCTCAAAAGCTTAGTAAGCTTAGAGTGGATGTTCAAACCTTCAGACAGAAAGAAGGTAAATCCCTCTATGAAGCTTGGGAGAGATACAAGCAACTGACCAAAAAGTGTCCTTCTGACATGCTTTCAGAATGGATCATCCTGGATATATTCTATGATTGTCTGTCTGAATTATCTAAGATGTCATTGGACCATTCTGCAGGTGGATCCATTCACCTAAAGAAAATGCCTGCAGAAGCTCAGGAACTCATTGACATGGTTGCAAATAACTAGTTCATGTACACTTCTGAAAGGAATCCTGTGAGTAATGGGACACCTCAGAGGAAT
>NC_029787.2:102283839-102306485 GCF_000816755.2 Arachis ipaensis | reverse complement strand
AAACCTAAAAGAAGACATAACGAACCCTCTCATGATCCTCCTCAAAGTCACTGGGAAAATGAGTCGACCGGGTGAACACGGAGGTTTAAAGATTACCTCCTGGAACAAAGTAAGTACTTTGAATCTCACCGGAATCTATCTAGTCTCTGATATAAACGAGAGAGAGTGCAAGGCCGTTGATTTGACCATCATGGCCGAACCTACAAGGGAGGAGGAGGACGTGAATCCTAGTGAGGAAGAGCTCCTGGGACGCTCAGTGACCAATAAGGAGTTTCCCTATGAGGAACCAAAGGAATCTGAGACTCATCTAGAGACCATAGAGATTCCATTGAACCTCCTTCTGCCCTTCATAAGCTCTGATGAGTATTCTTCTTCTGAAGAGAATGAAGACGTCACTGAAGAGCAAGTTGCTAAGTACCTTGGTGCAATCATGAAGTTGAATGCCAAATTATTTGGTAATGAGACTTGGGAAGATGAACCTCCCTTGCTCACCAATGAACTGAATGCATTGGATAGGCAGAAATTACCTCAAAAGAAACAGGATCCTGGTAAATTCTTAATACCCTGTAACATAGGCACCATGACCTTTGAGAAGGCTCTGTGTGACCTGGGGTCAGGAATAAACTTAATGCCACTCTCTGTAATGGAGAAACTTGGGATCCTTGAGGTGCAAGCTGCCAAAATCTCATTAGAAATGGCAGACAACTCAAGAAAACAGGCTTATGGACTGGTAGAGGACGTGTTAGTAAAGGTTGAAGGCCTTTACATCCCTGCTGATTTTATAATCCTAGATACTGGGAAGGATGAGGATGAATCCATCATCCTTGGAAGACCCTTCCTAGCCACAGCAAGAGCTGTGATTGATGTGGACAGAGGAGAGTTGGTCCTTCAACTGAATAAGGACAACCTTGTGTTTAAACTCAAGGATCTCCTTCTGTAACCGTGGAGAGGAAGCATGAAAAGCTTCTCTCACTGCAGAGTTAACCAAAGCTCCCACAGTCAAACTCTAAGTTTGGTGTTGGAAGGCCACAGCCAAACTCCAAGTTTGGTGTTGAACCCCCACATTCAAACTCTAAGTTTGGTGTTGGGAGGTCCCAACAATGCTCTGAACATCTGTGAGGCTCCATGAGAGCTCACTGTCAAGCTACTGACATTAAAGAAGTGCTTGTTGGGAGGCAACCCAATGTTATTTAATTATATCTATTTTATTTTTTTATTTCATGTTTTATTAGGATGATGATCATGTGGAGTCACAAAAACTACAAAAAAATTCAAAAATAAAATGAAAAATAGCATTAAAAATAGCACACCCTGGAGGAGGAGCATTCTGGCATTTAAACACCAGAAACAAGCATCTGTCTGGCATTTAACGCCAGAAAGAAGCATCTACCTGGCGTTAAACGCCAGAAACAGGCTACATTTGGGCGTTTAACGCCAAAAACAGGCAGCAATCTGGCGTTAAATGCCAGGATTGCACAGCAAGGGCGTTTTACACGCCTAATTGGAGCAGGGATGTTAAGTCCTTGACCCACTGGATCTGTGGACCCCACAGGATCCCCACCTTTTTCATATCTCTCTTCCCAAAATACCCTTCACCAATCACCTCCATTACTCCTCCAAAACCATCATACAGCCCACCTACACCCACCCACTCAAATTCAAACCCTCACTCCTTCCTTTTCACACATCATAACCACCTAAAACCCCCCTGGTCGAATACACATTCTCCCTCCATCTTTTCCATTTTCTTCTTCTTCTACTCCCTCTTCTCTTCTTTTGCTCGAGGACGAGCAACCCTTCTAAGTTTGGTGTGGTAAAAGCATAGCTTTTTGTTTTTCCATAACCATTTATGACACCTAAGGCCAGAGAAACATCTAGAAAGAGGAATGGGAAGGCAAAAGCTTCTACCTCCGAGTCATGAGAGATGGAGAGATTCATCTCAAGGGTCCATAGCTCAGTATTAGAGCATTTGACTGCACATCAAGAGAGCCCACTCATGGACCTCAACAAGAGCATGAGAAATTCCCTCACCAAGAAATCCCTGAGATACCTCAAGGGATACATTTTTCTCCCTATAACTATTGGAGAAACTAAGGATAGGAGCACCAAAAGCACTAGGGAGGAGCAACAAAGACAAGAAAGAGACATAGAGGAGCTCAAGAGCACCATTGGTTCTTCAAGAGGAGGAAGACGTCACCCTCACTAAGGTGGACCCGTTCCTTAATCTCCTTGTTCTTATTTTCCTGTTTTTCGTTTACTATGCTTTATGCTTATGTTTGTGTCTTATTACATGATCATTAGTATTTAAGTGTCTATGCCTTAAAGTAATGAATGTCCTATGAATCCATCACCTCTCTTAAATAAAAACTGTTCTAAAAACAAAAAAACAAGAAGTACAGGGTTTTGAATTCATCCTTGAAACTAGTTTAATTATTTTGATGTGGTGACAATACTTTTTATTTTCTGAATGAATACTTGAACATTGCATATGTCTTTTGATATTGTGGTTTATGAATGTTAAATATGTTGGCTCTTGAAAGAATGATGAAAAAGGAGAAATGTTATTTGATGATCTGAAAAATCATAAAAATGATTCTTGAAGCAAGAAAAAGCAGTGAATAGAGAAGAGCTTGCGAAAAAAAAAAGAAAAAAAAAAGAGAAAAGAAAAATGGCAAAAAAAAAAGAGGCGAAGAAAAAGAAAAAGCAAGCAGAAAAAACCAAAAGCTCTTTAAACCAAAAGGCAAGAGCAAAAAGCCAATAGCCCTTAAAACCAAAAGGCAAGGGTAATAAAAAGGATCCAAGGCTTTGAGCATTAATGGATAGGAGGGCCTAAAGGAATAAAATCATGGCCTAAGCGGCTAAATCAAGTTGTCCCTAACCATGTGCTTGTGGTGTGAAGGTGTCAAGTGAAAGCTTGAGACTGAGCGGTTAAAGTCAAGGTCCAAAGCTAAAAAAGAGTGTGCTTAAGAACCCTGGACACCTCTAATTGGGGACTTTAGCAAAGCTGAGTCACAATCTGAAAAGGTTCACCCAGTTATGTGTCTGTGGCATTTATGTATCCAGTGGTAATACTGGAAAACAAAGTGCTTAGGGCCACGGCCAAGACTCATAAAGTAGCTGTGTTCAAGAATCAACATACTGAACTAGGAGAATTAATAACACTATCTAAATTCTAAGTTCCTATAGATGCCAATCATTCTGAACTTCAATGGATAAATTGAGATGCTAAAATTATTCAAGAGGAAAAAAGCTACTAGTCCCGCTCATCTGATTGGAGCTAAGTTTCATTGATATTTTAGAATTTATAGTATATTCTCTTCTTTTTATCCTATTTGATTTTCAATTGCTTGGGGACAAGCAACAATTTAAGTTTGGTGTTGTGATGAGCGGATAATTTATACGCTTTTTGGCATTGTTTTTACATAGTTTTTAGTATGATTTAGTTAGTTTTTAGTATAATTTTATTAGTTTTTAAATAAAAATCACATTTCTGGAATTTACTATGAGTTTATGTGTTTTTTTGTGATTTCAGGTATTTTCTGGCTGAAATTGAGAGACTTGAGCAAAAATCAGATTCAGAGGTTGAAGAAGGACTGCAGATGTTGTTGGATTCTGACCTCCCTGCACTCAAAGTGGATTTTTTGGAGCTACAGAACTCCAAATGGCGCGCTCTCAATTGCTTTGGAAAGTAGACATCCAGGGCTTTCTAGAAATATATAATAGTTCATATTTTGCCCGAGTTTAGATGATGCAAACTGGCGTTCAACGCCAGCTTTCTGCCATATTCTGGAGTTAAACGCCAGAAACAGGTTGTAAAGTGGAGTTAAACGCCAGAAACAGTTTACAAACTGGCGTTCAACTCCAAGAGAAGTCTCTACATATGTAAAGCTCAATGCTCAGCCCAAGCACACACCAAGTGGGCCCTAGAAGTGGATTTCTGCATCATTTACTCATTTCTGTAAACCCTAGTAACTAGTCTGTTATAAATAGGACCCTTTACTATTGTATTAGACATCTTTGATCAGTTTTATGCTATCTTAGAACTTTATGGAGGCTGGCCATTTGTCCATGCTTGGACCTTGTTCTTATGTATTTTCAACGGTAGAGTTTCTACACACCATAGATTAAGGTGTGGAGCTTTGCTGTTCCTCATGAATTAATGCAAAGTACTATTATTTTTCTATTCAATTCAAGCCTATTTCTTATCTAAGATATACACTTGTTCTTCAACCTGAGGAAGGTGATGATCCGTGACACTCATCATCATTCTCACCTATGAACGCATGCCTGACAACCACTTCCGTTCTACTTGCAATAGCTTAAGTGCATATCTCTTAGCCTCCTGGTTCATGACGCATGGTTGCCTCGCCTGACAACCGAGCCTTCCATTCCATGAGATCAGGGTCTTCGTGGTATAGGCTAGAATTATTGGCGGCCATTCTTGAGATCCGAAAAGTCTAAACCTTGTCTGTGGTATTCCGAGTAGGATCCGGAAGGGATAGCTGTGACGAGCTTCAAACCCGTGAGTGCTGGGCGTAGTGACAGACGCAAAAGGATTACTGAATCCTATTCCAGTATGATCGAGAACCGACAGATGAATAGCCGTGCGGTGACAGCGCATTTTGGACCATTTTCACTGTGAGGATGGGATGTAGCCATTGACAACGGTGATGCCCTACATAACGCTTGCCATGGAAAAGAGTAGGAATGATTGGATGAAGACAGCAGGAAAGCAGAGGTTCAGGAGGAACAAAAGCATCTCCATACGCTTATCTGAAATTCTCACCAATGAATTACATAAGTATTTCTATCCTATTTTACGTTTTATTTATCTTTTAATTATTAAAACTCTATAACCATATGAATCCGCCTGACTGAGATTTACAAGGTGACCATAGCTTGCTTCAAGCCGACAATCTCCGTGGGATCGACCCTTACTCACGTAAGGTTTATTACTTGGACGACCCAGTGCACTTGCTGGTTAGTTGTGCGAAGTTGTGACAAAGTGTGATTCACGTTTGAGAGCACCAAGTCTTTGGCACCATTGTTGATGATCACAATTTCGTGCACCATTTACAGACCTTAAGTTTGATCTTGGTAAAGTTGACGAACAAGCCTGTTTGAACCGGTTGCAAACTTCAGGTACTTTCAAGACAGAAATTCAGAGGGCTCAGCAAAACGAGCAAGAACTTCAGAAAATGTTTCAACCGATTGGTAAAGAAAGGCGAGGAGAATTCACTAAGGATGGTGAAGGATTATGGAGGTATAACGGGAGGATCTGTGTGCCAGATGTTGGGAATTTGAGACAAGAATTGTTGTCGAAAGCTCATAACAACGAATTCTCTATTCATCTAGGAAGTACGAAAATGTATCACAATTTGAAGAAGATGTTTTGGTGGCCTGGGATGAAAGGTGATGTAGCTACACTTGTATCCAAGTGTTTGATGTGTCAGTGGGTGAAGATAGAGCACCAGAGACCGTCGGAAATGCTACATCCACTTGAGATTCTTCAGTGGAAGTGGGATGGAATTTCTATGGACTTTGTAACGGGATTTCCGAAGACTAGGTTAGGATTTGATGCGGTTTGGGTGATCGTGGATCGCTTAACCAAGTCCACTCACTTTCTTCCTATCCGAGTAAACTATTCACTGGAAGAATTGGTGAGATTATACATGAAGAAGATTGTAAGGTTTCACGGTGTCCAAAGTCAATAGTTTTGGATCGAGATTCCTGATTCACATCAAGGTTTTGGGAATCTTTTCAAAGAGCTTTTAGTACGAGACTATGCCTTAGCATGGTGTAGCATCCACAAATTTATGGACAGTCGGAAAGGACTATTCAGATATTGGAGGATATGCTAAGGGCGTGTGAGTTGGATCAACCGGAAAGTTGGGACTGTTACTTGCCACTGATGGAGTTTGCGTAAAACAACAGCTTTTATGTGAGCATTTGTGTGGCTCCGTATGAGGCTTTGTATGGACAGAAGTGGCAGTCTCCACTGTGTTGGTATGAAACGGGTGAAACAAGTGTGTTGAGACTGGATTTAGTAGTAGAGACCACTGAGAAGATCAAGCAGATTCGAGCTAGAATCCAAACTGCACAAAGCTGACAGAAGAGTTATGTTGATCAGAGGAGAACACCGTTAGTATTTGAAGTGGGTGAGCACTTATTTTTGAAAGTTACTCCGACAACTGGGATTGGTAGAGCAATTAAGACATAGAAGTTAAACCCGAGTTACGTTGGACCTTTTGAGATTTTCAGACGAGTCAGGCCGGTGGCTTACCAAGTAGTTTTGCCACCGCGTTTGTCTAACATGCATGATGTATTCCATGTGTCACAACTCCGTAAGTACACATCAGATGCGGCTCATGTGTTAGAGCCTGAGTCGGTTGAATTGAAGGAGAACCTGGCATTTCAAGTCACACTAGTGAGAATTGATGATACTAGTGTGAAGAAGTTGCATGGAAAAGAAGTTCTATTAGTAAAGGTAGCTTGGAGAAGAGCTGGAATGGAAGAACACACTTGGGAATTGGAGTCTGAGATACAAAAAGATTATATGGAGTTATTCTCAGGTAATTATTAAATTTTAGGGACAAAATTTCTAATTTGGTGGGGAGAATGTAAGAACCGGAGATTAACAACCGTTTAAAAAAATAAAATAAAATAACAATTTAATTGCCCAAAATAGGATCACAAATTTGGAATGTTAATTTGAATATTTAAAGGTGAGATTTGAATTCAGTGAATTTTTCCGAGTGGGAAAATGTAATTTTCTGTGAAAAATTGCATACCGGTAAATTAGCCGGCAGTACCGGCTTAAGCCTATCCCGTACTGCGAGAGAGAAAATAAAACTGTAGAGAAACTTAGAAAATTATTTAGAATTGAAAATTGGGCACTAATTCTAAAGGTTTCCTTTATGTAATATGTAATATTTTGTGAAACTTAGGCTAGTGGACCACATGATAGGATTGAATTGAATATATGGTTGTTTGAATTGTGTTTGTGGTATATGCATGTTGATGAAGATTGAATAATTATAGGTGTTGAGATATGATTGTAGTGGATTTTAATATGATGATGATTGATGATTAATGATGGTTGTATGTATGGTTTAGAGAGGGAGGATGTTGTTGAATTTGGATTATTGGATTAATGAATTGAGTAATATTTGAGCGTGAAAATGATTGAGGAAGTGATAGATCATATATATATGAGAGACAATATCAAATTGTAGGTTTTGGTATGGATTAGAATGTGTTTTGGATTTGGTTTAATTTGATGCTTTGGAAAACTAGAGAACCTTGTAAGTTTTCATAAAACTTTGTTTTTGATGAACTTTGATGAGACATAACTTGGCTCTGGATCCTCATTTTGGATGAACTTGATTTAAATGAAAGTTGGGTTTGAGAGCTTTAAGACGTTCAAAGAACAGATGAAAAATGTTTTAAAATAAAAAAGTTATGCGAGTTTGAAGTTCGGTATAAAACTCTGAATTCTGCAGCTTTTCAAAATTTTTCTAAGTTTTTAATGCCATGCATACTCGGACTGTTGCACACGATGCGAGGATTGGCTGCTGTCAAGTACCCATGCGTAGGCGGCAAAGGCGTGCATACGTAAAAACATTGATTTTTGAGGCATGCGTACATGGCATGTTGCACGCAACGCGAGCCTCCTTTGCTGTTTTGAGGTCTCGCGACCGCGAGTGTAGCATGCGTACGCGACAGAGGCATTCTGACACTCATGCATACGCAAACAAGGGCATGCATACGCATGACCCCTGTTTTGCTGAAAAACTTGTTTTTCTTCAGTTTTAAAGGTTCTCATAACTTTCTAAACTTCCTTAACTACTATTTGAGACTTATAACTAGTGATTAGGCTTTGAGATTATTGAGGATGAGTTAGATGACTTAAGATTAGATGATTTATGTTTGATTTAGAAGATGGAGACTTAGGCTTGGGAAGTTCTGTGGATGGAATGACTTGAGTGGTTTGGCAGAGTGTTGAGAGGACACAATATTGAGAACTGATTATGAGTTTGAGACTTGGAAATGATGGATTATGATAAGATGAGTAATAATGAACTTATGCTTTGAGCAGTGATCATTGAGATATACTATATACTATTTATATACTGATATTGATGAGTCGCTATGCGCCTGGCAAGGACGGTGGTTAATCCTGCTTACGTTGAGATGTGAGGTCTGAGGATGAGTATCCCACTCGCATCCTTTCGAATCACAAGAGTGTGTCGGGCACTATATTCATGGACAGTGAGCCAGGCACTATATCCCTGGGGTACTAATTTTTATTCATGACCGAAAGATAACATCCCATGGGGATGTGTTGGGTTGGCAGTTGAACCGATAAGTGATATCACGGCCAATAGGACAGACATTCATCATGTGCATCATTTATGTGTTTGTTTGCTTTGCCTAATTGCATCGTTTGCCTAAATGTATAAAATATTTACTTGCTTCCTAAATTACTTGCTATATATGCATATTACATGTGTTTTACTTGTTTGAAATTACTTGTGCTTTCTATTGGGAATGAGGAGGCTCGGTAGGCGGTGGCGATCGGATCTCATGGAGGATAGGTTGGCGAAGGCTGTGAGACAGCAGTAAACTATTAGTTAGAAATTCCTTAGGAGTAGACAACCCTTTGAGGATTTTATTAAAGTTGTTGCTAAGTTTTAAATCTCTATATCGGTGTGAAGTTCTAGGATTGCCTTTGGCATCCCAGAACCTTATATCTTATATATTGGGAACTGTTACTATATTGAGAACCTCTGGTTCTTATACCATATGTTGTTGTTGTTTTTCAGATGCAGAACGCAACCCACCTCAGTGAGTTGCAGGATAGTGACAGGGCGGAGGATCTCTCTTATGTTTTGGCCTTTTGATTATTTTGATGTAGTTACGCTCTCTCTTTTGTATATTGTATATTGTATCTTGATGCCTTAGAGGCTTATTTTGAGAGTTAGGATGTTGCTATTTTATTCCAAAAACTCTGTTATGTCTATATCAATTAGTCGGCTTAAACTCCGCGGGCTGTGGCTAGTATTCTTTTGGCTATTATACATATATAACTATAAACCTTGTGATCTTGTATCTTTATCTTGTATTTATGTTCATCTCTTGTGCCTTTTCACATTTGGTTATCGTGTGAATGCTTCACGCTTTTGTATCTCTGTATTACAATATGAGCTTTAGAACTATTGTGGCGCTTTGTTATCCTTTGCTTTACGGCATGAGGTAAGACTTAGGATAATAGGGTGTTACAAATGTTCTCCCCTTATTTTTTTAAAAGCTAAACAAACTCTAATAATTTAAATTCAAACTAAATCAAAACAGAATTAAATCTAATTACATCAAATCTTTTCTAATAAATCTAATGTTCTTCCTTGTAATTGAAATTCAAAACTTGATAAGATGCTTTGTTGAAATCATGGAATTGAAACTAAATCTCGGGCCAACAAAATAAACACTTGAAGTTGGAGAGATTAGTGAAGGATTGGAGTATCCCTGGGAGGTTGGCTGGCCCATACGTTGGATGCAAGAGTCCATGTGTTGAATGCAAGGACTTGGAGCAGCCTCTGAGGTGAAACGTGGTGGCACGTTCAACGTGAGGCTCCTTAAGTTGAACGTGAGAGAGAAAGCAAGCCGCTGGAGGTGTCATAATTGGCATGTTGAACATGGCTAAAGAGCAAGTTGTACATGGGGTGCCTTGTGTTGAACGTGGGATGGAATGGAAAGCTACTGGGGGTGCCATAAATGGCACGTTTAACGTGCTGAGGGGCATGTTGAATGTGAGGAGTAGCTGGTCACTAGAGAGGGCTTCAAGAGGCACATGGAACTTGGGTGCAGCCAAGTTGAACGTGAGGTGCTTTTTGGACTTGAGGGCTGGGCTTCACTTTTGAGGCTACTTTCAACGCAAGAAATGACGGTGTTAGACTCAAATCCGCCATAGACATATATTATTGTTAGAAAATTTTGGATGCTAGCTTTCTAACATCTCTAGTATAACTTCATTTGGACTTCTATAACTCAAGTGATACTTGATAGATTGTGGAGAGGTCAGTGCACATTGGACGCAGGATTCCTCACGTTGAACATGAGCTTTTTTCAGACGCTGAAAGGAGAGGGTTGTTCAAGGCCCAAACTGAATGTCCACTATAGACTATTATATATCGTTGGAAATTTCTGGAAGTTAGCTTTCTGATACTGCTGGAACTGTTTCGTTTGGACTTCTATATCTCAAGTTATCCTTGCTGGAGTATGAAGAGATTAGGGTTGAAATTTCTCTTTGAACTTTCCTGGCTTGTTTCCAACTCTTGCTTCCCTGGGAGGTTACTTCCTCTTGCTTGCCACCTTCCTTGCTTCTCCCAAAGGCTTCTTTGATTGTTCATCTCCTCCTTTATTCTTGCCTAAAATCTTTCAACAACTCTCTAAACTAATCAAAGCACAAGGCAACTCCACGAAACATTGATTAAAGTACATAAATCTCAATTAAAATAAAAAAAATCACTAACTTTGTTCAAAGAAAGAAACCCCAAGAAACATTAATTAAAAGCATGAGAATCTTAATAAAAACAAGGAGATCACTAACTTTATTCAAAGAAATAATAACTAAAAATAACTAAAGATGCTCATGCATCAATACGATAGCAAAAAAAATTAAATTAAATTATCCATCTCCTCTTTTTAAATATACTAATCTCTTGATCCATCCAACATTCAAACCATGATCTAACAAACTTCATAAAAAATATGCTTGGATGTTGGCAACCCAAATGTATTTCTCGTTGCCACAGTAATTGATGATTGGTTTGGCAAATGCACTAAATCACTTCAATTAATACCACAGTGAGTGGATACCATTCTCACGAGGATTAAATGAATTAGCAAACAATGTTTAATTGAACTGCTAATTAGATTCACAAAACTTTTGTAAGAGAAAGAATTGAACTTGAAAAATAGTAGTTTGTTATGCAAAGCTTATGAATGATGAGAGAAATAGATAATGAATGGAGATGTTAAGGTTTCAGATATGTTTGATTTTCAGGAAAAAAACGTTCATGTTTATTACCTTGATTCATGCAAAGATATTTTCACGACAAATCGTATGTAATCAAATCCCGATCCATTGGCGATTCAATTTCTCCTTATCCTAGCTAATTGCCAATTTCTTGGTCAATTAGTTGGCAAGAAAAGTTTAAGCGCAATTCTGATTTAATGTCACATAACAATCACAACTATTCCTAGTCAATTGAAAAGTTATGAGAATGAGTTTCTTTTCACCCACAGCTTTGACATTAAAATTCAAGAATTTGACCACCCAGTATGTCTATGCTCTAATTCAACAAGTAGATAGAAAGTTTTGCCATAAACTTGATATGGTGACATGCTAATTGGGGTTTTGAAGGCTATCCTATAAGCCCAGAAAACATCATTGATTTTTCTGGACCAATCTTTCCTTGAGGCATTAACTATTTTTTCCAGAATACTCTTGAGCTATATAATTAAGTGAAAGTTGTTTGGAGTTGGGCCAGAGTGGAGGAGCATACATGGGAGTTTGAGTCCGATATGAGGAAGGATTATCCTTACCTGTTTACAGGTAATTGTCATTAAATTGAGGATGAAATTTCTAATTAGGTGGGTAGGATGTAAAACCCAGTTAAATAATTAATAATTAACTAATATATTAATTATGAGCAAAAAGGATTAAAAATTTAAAATTTCATAGTTAGAAAAAAATAAAAATATTTAGAATGCGAATTAAAACACTAATCTTAAAGATTTTGGCTCAAAATTAGGCTAACGGGCTAAAATAATTAAACCGGATCCATGTTAGGCCTAAGCCCACCCATATAACCCTTCATAACTTAGAAAAATTCAGAATTCACCTTGAGAGAGAGAGAGAGAGCTCTACGGATAGAAGAAGAGAAGGGGAAGAAAGCCCTAACAAAACACTATTCATACACACACTAAAATCCTCATAATTTTCAAACCGTAGCTCCGATCGAAGACCCGTTTGCAGCCACACGTTGCACTCGTCATCTCTTCGATTCTATCTCCCCATTCTTCATTTCTCTTCAATTCCACGTTTTTGATTTGGGTATTGAGAAAATTTTGTTTTTCAATGTTTAGAGGAGGCTCAATCTTGACTTCTAAGGGGATTTTGACCCAAGGCTACGAGAAATAAGGTAAGGGAACTAACCTTTTCCCTTTGTTTTTTCCAAATTTGAGTTATGAACTTAATGTGTATATTGTGAAAATTGAATGTGGTTAGATTGAATAGGATTGGGTTGGCTTGTATTGATGCGGAATGGATTAGTTTGAAGCGAAATTTGGTGCGAAATTAAGTGAAGGATCACATTGGTGAGAAAACTGGCGAAGCTTGGACCGGTGGACGTTGAAATTGGCAGAAAAGAGTTTTTATGAGGTTGAAACCACTGTCAACGAAAGTACAGGTCTTAATTTCGGATAGACATTGTGTAGAAATATGTGAAACCCTATGTTAATTGTCTCTAGGTTAGCATTGAAAAAAAAGATTGATGATGTGCTTGAATGATAATTTAGTATAAATGTTGTGTTGGATGATAGTTAAAGTTGTATGCTTGATTAGTAAATGAGTATTGTGGTTTTGATTGTCTGTTGATGATTATGGAATGGTAAATTGGGACGAAGGCCGTGAATGGAGGCATTATGGTAAGTTTGGGAAAAACTGTTGGGTAAGATTATGGTCGGAGGCCTTAATCGGATAAACTATGAATCGATATGTTGATGTGTGTTAATTGGTTGATTGATGTTGTTAATGAGATGGGTAATCATAGTGAAAAATGTTTGTATAGATTTGTGATGGTTAGAAAGAATTGAGAAATCATGAATAAGTGTTAAGGAATGGTTTGGGGTGATTTTGATAGGGTATGAATAGAAAATTTGAGAAAGTTAACAATCTTGCATAATTTGGTAAAAACAGAATTTTGACCAACTTCAACTTACCATAACTTGGTGCTTGAAGCTTGAATTTGTATAACATTTATCTTATATTGAAGATAGTGAAAAGATCTTTAAAACTATCTAAGAATGGAAGAAAATATAATTTTATAGAAAAAGTTATGAACGATTTAAAATTGGTCTAAAAATCTGAAATGCTGAGATTATGCAAAAAACCAAAATTTTGGTCTGCGTGCACACATTACAGAACGGGTGTCAATACTCATGCGTATGCACGAGTATGTGTGTACACACAACCAGAATTTTTTGCAAGTTATGCGTACGCACGAAACGGAAATGGCTTTTTGACTTGTGCGTATGCACAAGTCCTGTTTTCTTGAAAAAACTCTATGTGACTGTTTGGTCTTTCCGATACGCTTGTAAACCCTCGTAACCCCTAAATAAAGTCCGATAATTCATTTTTATGCCCTGGATAGGATGTGGCTAAGTCTAATGAACTAAATCAAATTATTCCCATATTAAACACTTAGTTAACCGGGAAAAATATTGCGGGGATGGTGGTTTCATCTCACCCACGGTGAGGATGGAGGTTCCATCCCGCTCACATGTTAAAGAAATTGAGAAACCGATACATGATTGGGGGTTTATAAATTAAAATTGATGAAATGGATAACTAATTGGGGTTATGAGTTAAATTACATATGAAATCACTAAAAGACACTGATAATGATTAATTGTGGCCTGAATGGCTGGATTAGCAAGGTCTGGGTGATATCCCACTTGTGAATTGATTCAATATCTGTTTGTGGAAAAGTTTGGGTGTTATTCCACTTGTGTAATGATTTGATATTGCTATGGCTCCTGCGTCAGACAAGGACGAAGGTCTCATCCTGCTTGTTTTGTGGTTACGGTGTGATGTAGGGACAGCGATACGTAACACTCATGTTTTCTCGGATGAAAGGTGAGATGGCACACTTCGTTGATGTGAGATGGCACTCTTCGTTGTTTGACATGTTTATACCTCTAGGAGAAGGTGAGACTGCACTCTCCATTGAGATAATGGTACCATGACTTATAATTTCTCTCGAGGATACGCACCAAGAGATCGATCTGAGGTGTCAACCAGATTTTGTATCGGGTTTGGCAGTATAATCAACACATGAGCTCATGGCCAGTAGGACAGACATGGATCATCTATATCTATGAGACATTGTTTGAGTATGCTCATTGTATTTGTGTTGTCTATGTGATTATTTCCTGCTTAACTGCTATTTGTCCTACTTGTTATAATTGTCTTTGTTTGTGCTTGAAATTATCTACTTGTGCTTGTCACTACTATTAAATAAATTACTGAACACTAAATTACTGAGTTTGAAACATTGTGATATTGAGAGGACTACTGACTTGTATTGATAAGAGTTGAGAACTTATGATCACTACATAGCTGAGACTTAATATAATTTTTTCTGTTTAGTTTAGAAAGGACCATAGGCTTGAACCTTGTGTTGATTGGAGTATCAAATTACTTAGTGGGTTCATATATTTTTACACAGTCTCTATTTAAAATTATTATCCTACTAAAAACCTTCGGGTTCTTACCCTATTGTGGAACTATTTATTTTACAGATACAGGATGTGATGCACTTCGTTGAACGTGTTGGATTTCCCTTGGAAACGAAGATTGTCTTTTGTGTGTATTCGTGTTAGAGGTTGATTTGGTAAAACACTACTAGAAAACTATTTATTACAGACGGATATTTCTGATAGATTTTATTCCATGGAAATATAGACAGATTTTGCGAGGAAATTTCTGTCGGAAACAAAGGAAAATGAATTAACATAAATTACAGATGGAAAAGAGAATCTATCGATAATTCTGTCGGAAAAATTAATTATTTTCGTGGAAAATAGTTAGCGACAGAAAATTCGTCTGTATTTAAATGAACAAAAACACTATGTTTTGTTAAATTATTACAGACGAAAATACTGTCTGTAATTTAAAATATTCCATAAAAAAATTGAATTAAACCTAGCATTGCCCCCACCCTATGGAGCTCTATTCACACCACACAAATCAAACAAGCTTGTTCCTTTTTCCATCAACAAGCAACTTCTCCTCTCTGCCGCTGCCGCTGCTGCCGCCGCTCGCATCGCACGAGCCCCCTCTACCACTCGCATCGGACGAGCCCCCTCCACCGCTGCTATCATCGCATTGCTCCCTTCGTCGCCATCATCGCATAGTCCTCTCCGCCGCTCTCGTCGCGTCTACTCTCTTCATCGCCGTTGTTGTAGAGCTCTCTCTGCCGCTGCTTGATAAGCGGATAATTTATACGATTTTTGGCATTGTTTTTACATAGTTTTCAGTATAATTTAATTAGTTTTTAGTATATTTTTATTAGTTTTTAATTAAAATTCACATTTCTGGACTTTACTATGAGTTTGTGTGTTTTCTGTGATTTCAGGTATTTTCTGGCTGAAATTGAGGGACTTGAGCAAAAATCAGATTCAGAGGTTGAAGAAGCACTGCAGATGCTGTTGGATTCTGACCTCCCTGCACTCAAAGTGAATTTTCTAGATCTACAAAACTCCAAATGGCGCGCTCTCAATTGAGTTGGAAAGTAGACATCCAGGGCTTTCCAGAAATATATAATAGTCCATACTTTTCCCGAGTTTAGATGACGTAAACTGGCAGTGGGATCGACCTTACTCACGTAAGGTTTATTACTTGGACGACCCAGTACACTTGCTGGTTAGTTGTGCGAAGTTGTGACAAAGAATTAAGATTATGAACGTGCGTATAAAGTTTTCAGCGCCGTTACCAAGGAATGTAACCGTCACGATTTCTGTGCACCAAGTTTTTGGCGCCGTTGCCGGGGATTGTTCGAGTTTGGACAACTGACGGTTCATCTTGTTGCTCAGATTAGGTAACTTTATTTTAATTTTAACCTTTTTGTTTTTATTATTCTTATTTTCGAAAAATAAAAAAATATTTTTTTATTCAAAAATTTTTAAGAATGAATTCTAGTGTTTTATGGAACACGTTGAAGCCTGGCTGGCTGTAAAGCCATGTCTAATTTATTTGGACCGAGGCTTCTATTTATCAGCATATGAAGTTGGATGAAGTATCAGCTGTTGTATGTCTGATTTGTATCTGCTGAAGCTTGGCTGGCCATTGGCCATGTCTAGTGTTTTGGACCGGAGCTTTCACTGAAAGCTTGGCTGGCTAGTAAGCCATGTCTAATTCCTGGACTGGAGCTTTAGACTAACATTGCAAGATTCCTGGAATTCCTATTAAAAATTTTGAAATCCTTATTTTCTTTTTCAAAATAATTTTCAAAAAATTCAAAAAAAATAATAAAATCATAAAAACCAAAAATTTTATGTTTCTTGTTTGAGTCTAGTGTCAATTTTTAAGTTTGGTGTCAAATTGCATGTTGTTATTTTTCTTGCATTTTCGAAAATTCATGCATTGCATTCTTCATGATCTTCAAGTTGTTCTTGGTAAGTCTTCTTGTTTGATCTTTAAAATTTCCTGTTTTATGTCTTTTCTTGTTTTTCATATGCATTTTTAATTTGTTAGTGTCTAAAAATTAAAAATCTTTAAGTTTGGTGTCTTGCATGTTTTTCTCTTCTTCAAAATTTTCAAAAATAAGTTCTTGGTGTTCATCTTGACATTCAAAGTGTTCTTGGTGTTCATCTTGACATTCAAAGTGTTCTTGGTGTTCATCTTGACATTCAAAGTGTTCTTGGTGTTCATCTTGACATTCAAAGTGTTCTTGGTGTTCATCTTGACATTCATAGTGTTCTTGCATGCATCATGTGTTTTGATCCATAATCTTCATGTTTTGAGTCTTTTTGTTGTTTTTCTCTTTCATCATTAAAAATTCAAAAATAAAAAAAATATCTTTCCCTTTTTCTTCTCATCAAATTCGAAAATTTGAGTTGACTTTTTCAAAAAATTTTAAAATCTTGTTATTTCTTATGAGTCAAATCAAATTTTCTATTTAAAAATTCTATCTTTTTCAAATCTTTTTCAAAAATAAAATCTTTTTCATTTTTCTTTTATGATTTTCGAAAATTTCAAATTGATTTTCAAAAATCTTTTTCCTATTCTTACTTCATATTTTCGAAAATCTTATTAGCATTTAATGTGATTGATTCAAAACTTTTAAGTTTGTTACTTGCCTAGTAAGAAAGGTTCAATCTTTAAACTCTAGAATCATATCTTTTTAGTTTCTTCTTAGTCAAGTAATCAACTTTGATTTCAAAAATCAAATCTTTTTAAATTTCTTTTTCAAATCTTTTTCAAATTAAGTTTCAATCATATCTTTTTCAAAATATTTTCTAACTTCTTATCTTTTCAAAATTTATTTTCAAATCTTTTTTTTTAGTAATCCTATCTTTTTGTTTCAATCATATATTTTTCAAAACTACCTAACTAACTCTCTCTAGTTTTCGAAAATCACCTCCCTCTTTTTCAAAATTTCTTTTTAATTAATTAATTATTTTAAATTTAATTTAATTTCATTTTTCTTTTTAATTTTTGGATTTTAATTTTAATTGTAAATTAAAACAAAAATATTTTTCTTTTCTTTTATTTAATTTTCGAATTCCCTCATCTCTCATCTCCTTCTAGTTATTTTTATTTATTTACTAACACTTCTCTTCATCTCAAAATTCGAACACTCTCTACATCCTTGTGTTCGGATTTTTTTTTCTTCTATTCTTTTCCTCTTCTACTCACATAAAGGAATCTCTATACTGTGACATAGAGGATTTCATATTTTTTTTCTCTTCTTTTTCATATGAGCAAAAACAATGATAAGAACATTCTTTTTGAGGCTGATCCTGAACCTGAAAGGACTCTGAAGAGGAAGCTAAGGGAAGCCAAAGCGCAACTCTCTGGAGAAAATCTGACAGAAATTTTCGAAAAAGAAGATAACATGGCCGAAAATAATAACAATGCAAGGAAGATGCTTGGTGACTTCACTGCACCAAATTCTAATTTACATGGAAGAAGCATCTCAATCCCTGCCATTGGAGCAAACAATTTTGAGCTTAAGCCTCAATTAGTTTCTCTGATGCAACGGGAATTGCAAGTTTTATGGACTTCCATCAGAAGATCATTTTCAGTTCTTAACTGAATTCTTGCAGATCTGTGATACTGTTAAGACCAATGGGGTTGATCCTGAGGTCTACAGGCTTATGCTTTTCCCGTTTGCTGTAAGAGACAGAGCTAGAGTATGGTTGGACTCTCAACCTAAAGATAGCCTGAACTCTTGGGATAAGCTGGTCAAGGCTTTCTTAGCCAAGTTCTTTCCTCCTCAAAAGCTTAGTAAGCTTAGAGTGGATGTCCAAACCTTCAGACAAAAGGAAGGTGAATCCCTCTATGAAGCTTGGGAGAGATATAAGGAACTGACCAAAAAGTGTCCTTCTGACATGCTTTTAGAATGGACCATCCTGGATATATTCTATGATGGTCTGTCTGAGCTATCAAAGATGTCACTGGACCATTTTGCAGGTGGATCTATTCACCTAAAGAAAACGCCTGCAGAAGCTCAAGAACTCATTGACATGGTTGCAAATAACTAGTTCATGTATACTTCTGAAAGGAATCCTGTGAGTAATGGGACGCCTCAGAGGAAGCGAGTTCTTGAAATTGATACTCTGAATGCCATATTGGCTCAGAATAAAATATTGACTCAGCAAGTCAATATGATCTCTCAGAGTCTGAATGGATTGAAGGAATCATCCAACAGTACTATAGAGGCATCTTCTGTAGAAGAAGCTTATGATCCTGAGAACCCTGCAATAGCAGAGGTGAATTACATGGGGGAACCCTATGGAAACACCTATAATCCCTCATGGAGAAATCATCCAAATTTCTCATGGAAGGATCAACAAAAGCCTCAACAAGGCTTTAATAATGGTGGAAGAAACATGTTTAACAATAGTAAACCTTTTCCATCATCCACTCAGCAACAGACAGAGAACTCTGAGCAGAATCCATCTAGCTTGGCAAATATAGTCTCTGATCTATCTAAGGCCACTTTGAGTTTCATGAATGAAACAAGGTCCTCCATTAGAAATTTGGAGGCACAAGTGGGCCAGCTGAGTAAAAGAGTCACTGAAATCCTTCCTAGTACTCTCCCAAGCAATATAGAAGAGAATCCAAAGAGAAAGTGCAAGGCCATAGATTTAACTATCATGGCCGAACCTACAAGGGAGGGAGAGGACGTGAATCCCAGTGAGGAAGACCTCCTGGGACGTCCAGTGATCAATAAGAAGTTTCCTTCTGAGGAACCAAAGGAATCTGAGGCTCAACTAAAGACCATAGAGATTCTATTGAACCTCCTTATGCCATTCATGAGCTCTGATGAGTATTCTTTTTCTGAAGAGAATGAAGATGTTACTGAAGAGCAAGTTGCCAAGTACCTTGGTGAAATCATGAAGTTGAATGCCAAATTATTTGGTAATGAGACTTGGGAAGATGAACCTCCCTTGCTCATCAATGAACTGAGTGATCTGGATCAACTGACATTGCCTCAGAAAAAACAGGATCCTGAAAAGTTCTTAATACCTTGTACCATAGGCACCATGACCTTTGAGAAGGCTCTATGTGACCTTGGGTCAGGGATAAACTTCATGCCACTCTCTATGATGGAGAAACTAGGAAACCTTGAGGTACAGGCTGCCAATTTCTCATTAGAGATGGCAGATAAATCCATGAAAATGGCTTATGGACAAGTAGAGGACGTGCTAGTAAAGGTTGAAGGCCTTTACATCCCTGCTGATTTCATAATCCTAGACACTGGGAAGGATGAGGATGAATCCATCATCCTTGGAAGACCCTTCCTAGCTACAGCAAGAGCTGTGATTGATGTGGACAGAGGAGAATTAGTCCTTCAACTGAATGAGGACAATCTTGTGTTTAAGACTCAAGGATCTCCTTCTGTAACCATGGAGAGGAAGCATGAAAAGCTTCTCTCACTGCAGAGTCAACCAAAGCCCCCACAGTCAAACTCTAAGTTTGGTGTTGGAAGGTCACAACCAAACTCTAAGTTTGGTGTTGAACCCCCACATTCAAACTCTAAGTTTGGTGTTGGGAGGTTCCAGCTTTGCTCTGATTATCTGTGAGGCTCCATGAGAGCTCACTGTCAAGCTATTGACATTAAAGAAGCGCTTGTTGGGAGGCAACCCAATGTTATTTAATCATATCTATTTTATTTTCTTTTTGTTATTTCATGTTTTATTAGGTTGATGATAATGTGGAGTCACAAAAACTACTGAAAAATAAAAAATAGAATGAAAAATAGCATTGAAAATAGCACACCCTGGAGGAAGAGCTTACTGGCATTTAAATGCCAGTAAGGAGCATCTGGCTGGCGTTTAACGCCAGAACAGAGCATGAAAATGGCGTTAAACGCCAAAAATAAGCAGCAGTCTGGCGTTTAAATGCCAGGATTGCATCCAAAGGAAAGCTGGCGTTAAATGCCAGAAACAAGCATGAAAGTGGCATTAAACGCCAGAATTGCACAATATGGGCGTTTTACACGCCTAATTGAGGCAGGGATGTTAAGTCCTTGGCCCCACTTGATCTGTGGGCCCCACAGAATCTCCTCTGGATCTGTAGACCCCACAGGATCCCCACCTACACTTCTTCTCTCCTCTTCACACCTTTTCATAACTCTCTTCCCCAAATACCCTTCACCAATCACCTCCATTACTCCTCCAAAACCATCATACAACCCACCTACACCCACCCACTCAAATTCAACCCATCACTCCTTCCTTCTCACACATCATAACCACCTAAAACCCCCTTGGCTGAATACACATTCTCCCTCCATCTCCTCCATTTCTCTTCTTCTTCTACTTCTTTCTTTCTTCTTTTGCTCGGGGACGAGCAAACATTTTAAATTTGGTGTGGTAAAAGTATTGCTTTTTGTTTTTCTATAACCATTTATGGCACCTAAGGCCAGAGAAACCTCTAGAAAGAGGAAAGGAAAGGCAATTGCTTCCACCTCTGAGTCATGGGAGATGGAGAGATTCATCTCAAAGGTCCATCAAGACCACTTCTATGAAGTTGTGGCCAAGAAGAAAGTGATCCCTGAGGTTCCTTTCAAGCTCAAAAAGAATGAGTATCCGGAGATCCGACTTGAGATCCAAAGAAGAGGTTGGGAAGTTCTCACCAACCCCATTCAACAAGTCGGGATCCTAATGGTTCAAGAGTTCTATGCAAACGCATGGATCACTAGGAACCATGATCAAAGTGTGAACCCGAACCCAAAGCATTGGCTTACCATGGTTCGGGGGAAATACTTAGATTTCAGTCCGGAAAATGTAAGGCTGGCTTTCAACTTGCCAATGATGGAAGAGAACGCACGCCCCTACACAAGAAGGGTCAACTTTGATCAAAGGTTGGACCAAGTCCTCATAGACATATGTGAGGAAGGAGCTCAGTGGAAAATTGACTCAAGAGGCAAGCCGGTTCAACTAAGAAGGCATGACCTCAAACCAGTGGCTAGGGGATGGCTAAAGTTCATTCAATGCTCAATCATTCCTAATAGTAACCGGTCTGAAGTTACTATAGACTGGGCCATCATGATCTATAGTATCATGATTGGAGAAGAGGTGGAAGTTCATGAGATTATACCTCAAGAACTCTACAAGGTGGCTGACAAGTCCTCCACTTGGGTAAGGTTAGCCTTTCCTCACCTCATTTGTCACCTCTGCAATTGGCTGGAATTGACATAGAAGGAGACATCCTCATTGAAGAGGACAAGCCCATCACTAAGAAAAGGATGGAGCAAATAAGAGATCATGGACCTCAACATGAGCATGAGGAAATTCCTCACCATGAAATCCTTGAGATGCCTCAGGGGATGCACTTTCCTCCACAGAATTATTGGGAGCAAATCAACACTTCCCTAGGAGAATTAAGTTCCAACATGGGATAACTAAGGGTGGAGCACCAAGAGCATTCCATCATCCTCCATGAAATTAGAGAAGATCAAAGAGCTATGAGGGAGGAGCAAGAAAGACAAGGAAGATACATAGAGGAGCTCAAGGGCACCATTGGTTCTTCAAGAAGAGGAAGACGCCACCCTCACTAAGGTGGACTCATTCCTTAATCTCCTTGTCTATTTATTTTCTGGTTTTCAAATTTTGAGCTTTATGTTTATTTATATTTGTGTCTTATTACATGATCATTAGTATTTAAGTGTCTATGCCTTAAAGTTATGAATATGAATCCATCACCTCTCTTGAATGAAAAATGTTTTAATTACAAAAGAACAAGAAGTACATGGTTTCGAATTCATCCTTGAAACTAGTTTAATTATTTTGATGTGGTGGCAACACTTTTTGTTTTCTGAATGAATGCTTGAATAGTGCATATGTCTTTTGAAGTTGTTGTTTATGAATGTTAAATATGTTGGCTCTTGAAGAATAAGAAAAAAGGAGACATCTTATTTGATAATCTGAAAAATCATAAAAATGATTCTTGAAGCAAGAAAAAGCAGTGAATATACAAAAGCTTGCAAAAAAAAAAAAGGAAAAAAAAATAGCGAAAAAAAAAGAGAGAAAAAGAACAAGCAAGCAGAAAAAGCCAAAAGCTCTTAAAACCAAAAGGCAAGAGCAAAAAGCCAATAGCCCTTAAAACCAAAAGGCAAGGGTAATAAAAA